>NC_141153.1:47379846-47541019 GCF_053477565.2 Lygodium microphyllum | reverse complement strand
GGAGGACTTGAAAGTGAAGTTGGCCAAATATAGGTGGTTACTCTCCAAGTTAACCACTTCTGGCTCATTGAAGTCAGATGATGATCATGTTACATTCTTTTTAAATAAGCTGGTTGAAAAATACTTTAACTTTATCTAGCATATCATTTCGTTGCCTTGTTGGCCAACCTTCTATGAATTTGAATGTTAGTTCTTGTGCTACATGAGGCTACATGATCAACTTCACAAAAAGTCTTGCTGTGTCTGTTGTCTTGCTAGCCTCTTTGCTAATTAGCATCATCCTCTACATTAGACACCTTGTGCTTATGATAGTGCAGGTCCGTACATTCTCTAACTAACCCTTCTCAATTGGTGCCTTGGTATTCACAACACTTGGTGTTTCTGATAGTGCAGGTCCGTACATTTTCTGATTGACCCTTCTCAATTGGTGCCTTGGTGTTTACGACACTTGGTGATTAGTTTATAGCCTCCGACAAGTGATACATTGCTCTTTTGATTTCTGGCCTGTTGCCTTTCTACTTTCAGCACTC
This sequence comes from Lygodium microphyllum, assembly GCF_053477565.2. NCBI lineage: Eukaryota > Viridiplantae > Streptophyta > Polypodiopsida > Schizaeales > Lygodiaceae > Lygodium > Lygodium microphyllum. The sequence continues at coordinate 47,540,489 of NC_141153.1, read as the reverse complement.
TTTCAGATCCGATTTGTGGTTACAACACGTGGGATCTGTCTCCGATGGATATGACACTCTGACTACATCCATTGCTTTGCTTTTGAGCATCTTGTATATTCTCTTTGTCATTTACACCATTGATGCACCCACTTCACAGTTCTCTCTCTTCTTTGTTTGTGTTTTTGTTTTTGTGTTTTGCATTTTTTATTTTTCGTTTTTGTTTGAGTTATTATGTTTAGTCGTATTCGTACATCGTATGTTTTCTCAGTGCAAACCCTAGCATTTCTTCATACCAAATAGTAATTTTCACTAAAGAATCCATCTTTGACTACATGGCCTTTATCCACTTATGATTGTCATCCCTAGTCATAGCATTGGCATAATAAGAGGGCTCACCACAATTAGTAACCACGACATAGTTTAGAGACAGGATGTTTCTCTATGGCGGGGTCTAGAAGCTCTTGTATAGTGTCTCAAAATTCGCTCAACTAGAGACCTTGGCTGTCCCCATTGTCTATCAATCTGAATGTGAGGTTGCCATGTGTGGTGTGTTGGGAATAAAGGACCACTATGCCTTTTATACATGCTTGGGTCTAAACACACCCTAACACTTGTACTTTAGTAATTTACCTAATTATCATAAAAACCTAAGAGAAGTACAACTCTTTGTACCCACATGTCGTGCATCTCACTCTCTCTCACTCACACACACACTCTCTCTCCATTGCATTGCTGGATATCAAACCTTCACTGTGCATAGACCACCACTAAGACCGAAACATAAAGACTCAGATAGAGAAGCAAAACTCAAACCCTAAATGCAAAACGCAAACACAAAAACTCAAAATTGAAACACAGAGATAAGAAACTCTTAAGTCAATGAATGCTGTAAATGAATGTAAGAGTGTACAAAATGCCCAAGGACAGAGCGATGCAGTGTCGGAGAGTGATGTCCATCGGAGACAGATCCCAAGTGTAGTAACCACTAGTTGGAGTGTTGTTGTGCGGGAAACATCAAATGCCGATTACTAGAGTGTCAGGGAATTGATGCGATAACATGAGAGGTGTTTGTTGGTGTAGACGGCTTGTTGGATAGCAAAATCATAGGTATTGTAGTAATGGCCTAGTGGGAGAGATGACAGCAGCCTGTCGCTTGGCACCGGATGTTGAAAACACAAGCTAATCAGATGCTATGATGATGTAGTAGATGGAGACCTTTGAACAGCAGGATGATGGCTCAAAACAGGCCGCCCAAGGTTGGATAGTGATGGGCTGCAGTTGGTGATGGCTGGACAGCAAATGGTAGATGGTTGATGGTTGAAATCTGTATGGTAGAGTGAGAAACCTGCACAAAAGGATAAGCCTGAATGGTGGGCAGCTTGTCTATTTATAGATGTTGAAGGGTGCCCCAAAAAATTAGGCTTTTGGGGGACCACTGGAACTCTCTCAAACCACACCAAATTTGCGTTTTTCATTGATTAGTTGTAAAGCGTGTTCTAACTCAACACTCCCAACATGTAGACATCATCATTGAGCTTTCTTCATTGCCACCACATCTGCATTCTGCTAGACAGAGGTATTATATAGTTGCTACATCTGTGTTACACTGCCAAGCAGGCTGCCCTGATGTTTGCACAGCCATCTGCCCCTACTCAGACTGCTGACATCATCATTCAGTCAGTTAGATGTGTGTTTCCAGCATTCTGGGCTGCTTACACTGCTGCCACCTACATCAGACATCAAACATCATTGGATTGCTGTTGCTGTTCTTCAGGATCTGGTCAGAGTATGACACTCTCGGAGCTGACATTGGTGTCTTTGACTCCTTGAGCTCACCTCATCCCTAGTCCTCAAGATTCAGAGGTTCAAGGGCCTTGTAGTATATTTTATGTACAGCATCATTCACTCATTCATCTTTGAGTTCTACTTTTCACTCTGTGTTTGTCATACACTCTGAGTTTCTCTCTCTTTGTTCAAGCATTTCTTCACAAGTGTGTGGAGATAGTGGCCAGCCTCATTTCAGGCATGCCCATATTTTGTCCTGGGCACCTCACTTTTCACCCATTTATACATTGACACACCTAGATTGGCATCCTATCATTGTCTTCATGATCACCTAGATGTATTTTATGTATACATTCACTTGTACAAATTATATATACACAGTTCTTTGGTTCCATCATCTTAGTTTTGCATTTTCCTCCCTTCTTTTTTGTAAGTTGAGTGTTAGTGAGAATGATATTTGTTTTCAGTTCTCTCACAGTAATAATCTCGATTCACTTCTCTTTCTAAAATTTCAACTCTGGACAGTCAGTTTAACTTAAACCGTTTGTTTCGAGATGCATATTGCAGAAAGTACTTTCATGCTATATGCCTCTTAGAAAGTGATTCCCACAACCATTGGAAACTGGTGCTTAAATCAGGAATATAAGGTACACTTTTGAAGATAGATGTAAGAGAGAGACTATCTCTTAGGCTCTAGTACCAATGTGAGAATAAGCAAGAGGATTGGCATGTTACTCTCCACCCAATCATCCACTTATATACTTGTATAAGTGAACTCCAAGCATGCATACCATACATGTGGCAATTCTCCCATAGCCATAGCAGGACCCTTGTCCTGACATGTACCTTAGTCATGGAGATATGTTTGTTGAGCTCATGACTAGGGAAAAGTCCTTGGTGGCCGAGCTACCTAATGCACCAAAGGAATTTATGGTCTACAAGTGGGCATAGAAGGGCTTACCCCAAATGTCACAGTAGAAACTTAGAGAGACACTCAGACTTGGTCGTGCATTTTTCTCAGACTACCGAATTACAGCTGTATAGACACTCAAACTTAGAGAGACACTCAGACTTGGTCGTGCATTTTTCTCAGACTACCGAATTACAGCTGTATAGACTATGCGACAATCAATTGTGTCACTTTTGCAAAGTAGCATTTCAAAAGCATAGAAGACATTTGGAAGAAAAAAAGTAAAGGCAAAGTGTCTTTTTTTTTGGGAAAATCCTTGGATCATACTCTCAAATGAAGCTTACAGACCTGAAGAATATAGAAAAGTACCTCTTTGCAGGCAATGCCTGCTTCATAGAATGCTTTATCTGCTGGTATATGTTGGATAAATCGTAGTAATGATATGGAAAGCTTAGCAGCTAGTTCTTTGAGACCCTGTCCAGCAGGTGAGCTCCTTGTGAGAAGTGTTGTTTCCAAGTAGTTGGAGTCAGAAATGACCATAATCTGGACTTGGGATATTTTTTTATGAGGGATTTATTCATAGGCTTGCCCCTTCCTTTTTTTTTGGTTTTGGGGCAGAGGAAACAAATACCTTTTGTTGGCAGGAAAATCGAAGAACTTTGTAAGTTACTGGTAGTAAAAGTATTTCCAGGTCGTGGAGTGCTGTAAGCATAATGTAGAGTACTAAACAGGTTAGTGTAGAATGAAGACATCAATCATCAAGGTACTGTGACTTGCTATTTGTGGCCTTGCACCTGTATGATTCTTGAGTAAATCCGAGCCTTTGATGCTTTGCATGTGGTTGTAAAGAAGAATTCTGAGTTCCTGTTCAATAACAGAAGAAAGTGATTAGGTTTTGTTATTCCATATACCACTAACTTGACAGCAAGTTGACAAGCAAGTTGAGAGAAATGACTACATGAGAAAGATGGACTCATCAAATGAATGGGTATTATAGAGTAATCGAATATGCTTCATAAACCTTAGTCAGATTAATAACTCTTGCTAGAGAGAGTTATACACATATATGCACAGGGTGTTCTCTGAAGCTAATTCTTCAATGAAAAGTGAGGACATTGAAGCTTCGGTAATGACACATTGTTTCAACAAGAGTCAATGCTGCAAAATACCCCTTCTCAGTTTTCACACCTCCTACAAAGGCACGTGCTAAAGACATTTTCTTCAGGACTAAGTGTTAAACAATCATTATGTTTTGCCCATAGATTTCAGCTACTCCTTGGATTGTGAATAGTGGAGCTAGTCATCATAGGACTCTTGTCTCAGACATTTTCATCTCCTGAGCCCTTGCAGCCAGGATGGTCCGTGTCGAGAACAACTCCTCAATCAAGATTCAAGCTCACAGTCAGATCAATTTTGCCACTGACCAAGGCCTGCATCTTGGTGTGTTGGATGATGTATACTATGTCCCCTAGCTTGGGGTGAATTTGTTATCCGTTCACTTTGCTAGTTGGGATGAGCGGTCTTCTTTATAGTGACCACAATTGAGGTTCTTCTCTCAGATTGGTTTAGTGATTGTTTGCGGTGAGGCATAGCCTAGTGGCTTGTACCACATGACTTGGTTTCTTTGCAAGCTGACAATTGAGGGCTTTGACTTCTATCGCTTCCAAGGTTTAGCCACCACATAGGAGCCCACGGACATTGAGTGTCTCTAGCATTTTGGCTTAAGACATCTTGGATACGACTCTCTTTATGAGTTGTTGTGTCGATAGATGGTTGAGTGCCTTCCATGCCTAAAGCTATCTCAGATATATGTAAAGCATGTCAACTTGGGAAATAGCAAGACAAGCCTGCCTTTCCTAGGTGGAGTTCGTCTAAACATGTGACATTTAATAAGCTGCTGAGGATGATATTCTAGTACATTAAATGGCTCCTTATGTTGTTAACTAAGAGAAGATAATGAAGCAAAATTTAGCCATTTATCTCTGTATGCTGATCTTCTGCATGTGTGAAGAAACACTGAGCTTGTAAAGAGCTCCGACTCTATAGAGCCTAACAATGAAGCCAGTAGAAAGTAGGAAACTTGAAGAACAAGTCAGGGTGACCTTATACGTTGATCAAATAGCAAGAAGAGCTAACTCACAACTCACTTGTATAGTCAAAGCTGAAAGCGATTTAAGAGAACTACACCACAAGTCCTTCTGAGCATAGGAAGCATGAACATGCCCTTTAGTTGCATGATGGAAGTCATTGAAGCACCAGGTGGCTAATATTGTGGTTATCATGGCTTGCTGTGGAGAGATTTGCAAGAATCTCGATGCATGCAAGCCCTCTGATAGTATCTATTCAAACATCTGTACATGTACTAAATCTGGTGTAGATTTCTCATACATATACTAAAAGCTCAGTTCCTTTTTAGATTAGAGAGTGTGTGTTTTATTTTCAACTTCATCCGTTAGATAATTGCTCAAAACACCATTGTTTTACCTGCATTGCATGCATAGACATAGGAGAATCATTAGATGAGTGAAGAAGTTTAGATGCAACATGTCCAAAGATCGCAAGGCCATCCATAGTATATGGAAGGCCATAACGTGACATCAGTGATATTGCCTCCAGCACCTAGATTTTTGAACAAAAACACCAATCATCTTACTTAAAACTATCCGGTTTTTCATGCAAAAACTCATAGTATACTTCCTTGTGATGTCATGTTTTCTAATGTCTGGTCTAGAGCATTATATGTATTCTTAAACATAGAACTTTCAAGGTTACTATAATAGCCATATTACTTGCTGCACATAGTATTTAGAAAACATTTGTCTGCATTGGGATCGTAATAAAGGTTCAGATTGTAAGTCTTAAACAATTATAGATGGGAGAAGAACTCATTATCATCAATATTATATTCCAAATCACGTGATTGGCTGAGCTACTTATTGATTTGTACATTGGAGTTTTCCAAGCAATATGCTGCATGACGGATAGAGAAGTGTTTTTGTACTTCAAGGTCCATTTGTCGTGAAAGTTCATGAACCTGAACAAAGACACACAATGAAGCCAAATGAGGCCTTCTGTAACAGCCAATCTGTCTACTGTGACAATACTATCTAACACATGAATCAGATATCTCTTAACATGAAAGTGACCAATCTTTTTAATCACTTTCCTATTTCATTAGGCATGCAACAAGACAAAAGAGAGATGTTTGAAAGAGACCTGAATTGGTCCATTTTTTGCTGATAACAAGCATTTCATTGAGTATGAAAATCCTCTAACAAGAAAGTACTTGTATACTGCTACAGCTAATAATACAAGAGCTGTACAACTAGGGTCCATAAAAGACTATTGGCTGCAACTAGGAGAGTCTCGATGTGTGGTTTTGTTGTCTGTCAAAATGTTTAACATCAAGTTGTTGGATAATAGTGTTAGTTATTGAATACTTCGACGTGTAAACATACCTTAGTGTGTGTTAGTATGTATGTGTAGGGTGAACACTCCTTACACCACTGAGCATTTGAGAAGGGTCACAAGGTTGGGTGTATACCTTATCCTATATATTGAGGCCCTATCATTTGCCGTTTCATATCACACATCACATGAATCTATCTCTTTTAGTTCTGCCTTGGACTTGCAAGTCTCTCTCTTTTTCTCTAATGGAAATGGCTGTTAAACAAGCAAAGAGTCTGAGATTGTTGGCCATAGATCATAGTAACCTTTAGGCACATGAAAGTTACTTTACATGGAATGGAAGGACCTCAAAGTAGTGCTTGAGAGGTCTAAAGCATCAATTGGGGGCAAGCTTCTTGTTATGCATCCCAAGAAACAATTTCCGAAGTAGTCAAAATTGCAGCTCGCAAGGAATTGCCTGATAGTTGATTCTCCAGGGGATTCCAAGAGGACTTCTTGAGGACCATGTACCAAGAGTGAACAAGGTGGACTAATAGTGGGAAGGATTTCAGTCGTATGGGCTAGTCAACATTAAGCGCATGTATGTCTTCCAAAATAAATCTAGCAATGGCAACCCAAGGCCATTGGTTAACACACATGGCAATGAACAAAGTCATCAGAGGGCTGTCATGCGTCTCCATGTCTAAAATTGCATTACCCCCCATTGGCTTAGGTGTACAAAGATGATCCCATGAAATCCAAGTAATGCTAGAATGTGTAGAATTCTTTTTCCACAACATGAAGCAGTTGGAACGTGTGGCTTCCTGCAAGGTAGTCTTTGACGAGGTCAGCAATGGTTAGTAATATGAGATAATGGGCAACGTAGTCATTTGGGCAACTTCGAGCCACAGATGGAAAGGCTTTGCCTATGATTTCCAGTAAACAGATTTGTCCACAATACGAGCTGAAATCCAATCAAGCATTTGCTTGGGCAGCACATGTACACCCATAGGATATCCCAAGTTTCTTGTAATGCTGCCTTGCATTGCCATCTTTTCTTGCCAATCCAATCTTTGTTTTCGTAATCAAGCAGCTACCCTAGTGGTAAGCCACTTATTCTATTAACCCATTGACCCGGGTTCAAATCTCCCTTTTTCTACACCTATACAAAATGACCATGCAGAATTAGGAGTTGAACCTAAGACCTTCTGGTCACCACTCATTCAACTTGACCAACTAAGCTACATCTGTTTGGTCATGCCAATCCAATCTTTTTTTTTGTGATGGGTTTTATATATTAATTATGAAAAAAACAAGCACAAGATTGACAAGATACAGGGCGGCTCTAGGCCATCTTGTATGAACCAGATACAAGGGATTCAGTAACTATAAAAGACAAGTGTGCAAGAGGCACAGTGGGACTAGGCAAACACAAAGGTTCAAGAAGTTTGATGAGATTTTGTTGCACGAGCTTGGGCCTTTGCTGCAAATGTTTCCATACACCATCTCTCTCTCTCTCTCTCTCTCCCAAAAAAAAGTTGTATTCCCCATAGTTTTTGGTTATCACTATTAGGCTCCAACACCCAACAGTAGTATTAGAGCCACTGCTGCCTTCAACATCAATGACAGTTCCTACTGAACTTGCTGTCCACTTGTCCCTTGCCCCCTTTCCAAATTTGTTCATTGCCTAACTATTAGTGCCATGCCAACCACTAGCCAGGTTGCCTCTAGCATTTGCAGTTGTTCCATTGCTGATGTGCCAGTCTGCAAGAGCCCTACCTTATGGATAGAAATATTTGCACCCAATATCTATGCTTCCTTCTATCGCTCTTGTGACACTAGTTGTTTTCACCTGCACACCATCTTCTAGCCACTGCGCACCCTGCAGTCTGACATTGTTGCCTATATTGCCTTGTGGTACCCTATACAACCTTGCGTCACCACTTGTCTTTTGGCATTTGGCAGCCACCCAAGCATCGCCCTTGCCCTATTTAATTGCGGTCTGGCTGGGCCATCTAGCTGCTCATGGTCAATTGCTTCACAAACATCGCCGCCTAGTGCTGCCTCAATTTTAGACATCCACCAGTTGCCACCATTGTCCAAGCAACCTCCGGTTGGCGTTGTTCTTGTGCCCACCACTTTACCAAGGTAGCAGCATGTTCTAGCGATAGCTCTTCTAGGAAGTCGACTTAGTTGGGAACTCTTTGTTGCTTCTCAATCACCCTCAGGTTCTATCTTGACTATAGTAGACCTTTCATCTGCCCTTCTTGTGTTACCATTAGCACAATGTTGTCTTCCATTAGCATGTTAAAGTATGGGAAAAGTATTCAGGCATTGGGTTTGTAGTGTGGAACTTGAAGATTAAATTCAATTTATCCTTATGAGAGAAGGCACATGGAAGGTAGTTTGTACACCCAAAGTTGTTTGGCAAAATGTTGGATTCCATCAAGATTTATTAGAAATGAATGAGAGTGTGTTGGGCTATCATTGAGCTTGGTCTCTTAGACACTCTTCTTGTCATCTTTACCTTAGGGCCAAAAAGGTACGGGAAACTTTTGATACCACTAAAGATGCAACTTTATAGTCTTCCGTATACTCCATCAAACACCCTCAAGCAACATTTAGATGGCTTCTCTTCCAACAACTTGTAAAGGTAAGCTCTCATACCATGTAAAAAGAAACGGTAGGGTTTGCAGGGAGGAACATAGGATGTGAGTGCAAACACTATGACACAGAAGTTGGAACTATAAAATTCGAACAAAATAATGAATCTTGAATAATGCTGATACAATGTAGGAGCAAGCCTCATGGTTTTGTCTCTCTAGGACTGGTTTTGAGGTGAGCAGAGTTGAGTCGATGACACCAAGTCTCAGAGAACACATTGGTTGATGGTGGGCAGCCATAGAGGGAGACTGGAGTGCAGCACAGTCCTAAGGAGCTATTAGTGATGAAGAAGATGTAATCTCTCTGGAATGATGGCTGCCAACTAGAGGAGCAAAATGGAAAGTGCTGATGAAGAAATCTGTTCGAATGATTGGTTGCAATCAGGTGACTGCTGTGCAGCCATTTAGGAGAGGAGAACGTAGATGTAGGCTGCTGATGAAGGATGGCTGCAGCAAAACTCAGGGGTTGATGATGGTGGTGACAACACCCATGACTGAATGTTGAGCAGCCAAAATGGGCAGCAAACATAGAGTGGGAAGCTGTTGGATTAGAAAAGACAGATGGGCAGCAAACTCTGACTAAGTGGTAGGTTGGATGGTAGGCTGAGCGGCAGCCAACTGTCACGGGTGATCCTCCAGCTGATCAGGCAGCAGCTTCAAACAGCTCCAAGCATGGGCAAGAGCAGTAGCACCTCTAGTAGGCAGTATCTGCTGGGCATCAGAGTAGGCTAGAAATCCACCAGAGATCACATCAATCTATCTCTTTCTTTTTTCCTGTAATGAGTAGTTATATTAATCACATAGAAATACAAGAGGCACAGCAAAGTAGCAAAAGAGACTGCTGTATGTTGTAACTGACTCTCTATATATCAACTCTTATCAAGATGTATTGCCCCAATGATTGGAATTAATTTGATGCTCATATACCTTAAAATGCAAATTGTATTATTTGAGTGTTTCAAACTATGTTTAAATGTGCATTTTTAAATTCAAGGATGGCCAATGGGAAGAATGCCTTGTAATTATACTTGGGTCATCATTGATGAGATGTCCAAGAGAAATTAAAAGTTTTGTCGAGCTGTCAGATCGACTAGAAAACCTAAATGACGAACACTTTTTCACTTGCGTAATCACATTGACTAGAAGCTCATATAATGAGTGGTTTCGGAAAGCAAAACTAGATGGTCATGATCAAATAAACAAACCATGAACTGGCGGACCTAGAAAATTAAGCTCTTTAGAATCTAAATTTGGTGACTTCTAAAGTTTAGAAGGTTACTATTTTTGGAACTTCCATCCAAATGGAATTGTGATGCCTATTAGTGCTGTTCACTAGTAGGAGGCTTGGACATGCATGTAGATTTCAACAAAGCCCTATGGTGTGACAAAAAGAAGTATCCACTTTCCAATGCTTGAGTATAGTGTAATGCCACTTGTCTTAAACATATTGCATCATGCTTAGAATTAACACAAATGTCCTCATCAACAGGCATACACACACTGCTTTGCCAAAAGTAGACCATTTTTGATGGAATATGTTTCTACTTTCTTTCTTGGTGGCCAGAATACAGGTGTCTGCACAGCCATGCTTTGCAGGCTACTTGGTCCATCTTGGACCCAAATCCCATCACAATGACAGTGAAAAGAAGTCAGTCAAGAGTGTCAAGAATGAACTTGTGACAATGAAGTTTTGACAAGCTTAATGAACTTCTGGAAAAAAAGTGGTTGAATTCTAGTTCTAGCATGAATCTGAACCTTTTGAAGATCCGTTTGGGTATCATTGACTCACATGAGAAGTCTGAGATTCAAGAACCCTATGTGAGAGAATTCACATGTCAAGAGTGCTGAATCAACTGAAAAGGTAGGACTATAAAGTTAAGAGTGTCCATTTTGGAGACGGATATGGCATTTGCAAAATAACCTGCTTGAGAGGGCATTCCACGTATGCCTCTCAGTCTTTTACAGACCGAAAAGGAGGTTCCCTGTGAAATATGGATGCGTCAAATAAGGCTACTGCAAGATGGTACTGTAATTGCCATAGCGATCTCATTGGTTTCCCTTGGGCCAAGCATGTAAAGCTGCTAGGAAATGAGATGGCTATCAGGCATGAGACTTATCTTGAAGCCAATGCACATCTACAGATAGTGGAAACCCATCAAATGAATATGATGTGAGCACCCATTTTATGGTAGTAATGGAGGCTATAATGCCCTCTATGGTTTACCTCCTACTGAATATGTTTAGTACAGTAGGTACAACTTATGTTTAGATGAGGTGTAGATGTCCCATCTGTAGGGGAACGACATGTCTAGGAAGCGTCTGATGCAAGCTACAGGGAACCTTCTGTAACCAAGCCAAGTGCGAAGTTAAGTGAAATTTTCTTGGGTCTAAGCTGCCATCCAATCTCCTCTAAAAGTCAGCTAGGAAATACAAAGAGACACCATGTCTATCCCAATGTTGGGTAGCAGCTATGATCCTGCTCATTTGTATCCTTCTCAACCTGGTTTTATCATAGTGTTTCATCTGCATGTTCTGTGTTTCACTTTATGTGATTATTTAAAGTTGTATTATGTTTCTATTTTATGAGGGACAGAAATTAATGTTACCTTGTCCCATTCTTCTTTCTGAGCATACAGCTCAAGTGCCTCTGGTATTCTTCCAATGTTAACAAGCAACCCTGCTTCACCCTTGTTCAATAAATGCTCCTTGTGAAGGTGTTCGATATGCTGGGCAGAGTAACACAAACAAAAGGTGGTTCATGATAGTTTATATGCCTTTAAACTGAGAAAGTTGCATGCCTGAAAACATGAATCACACCTGAATAAGCTGCTGCTGTCCAAAAGTCGCTGCAACTTTTCGTGCTGCTTCCCAATAACCACCCATGATGTAAAATTCTGCGGCCTGGAAACATTGAATGCATTGTGAGACTTGGAATGTTGTTTAGCTTTCCGACAGAAGTAAACTGATTTCAAATCTTCACTATAGCTGTTTAAATATGATATGCCTTTTATGTAATACATATATTTTTAAAGCTACTAAAACATATTCCAATGTCAAACTATCAAAACATCAAGCAGTTACATCCACAACACAGAATAATACCAGGTCACATGACTGTTTCACAGAATGCCACATATGAGATAATTTTTCATGAAAATGAACCTCAAAGTAAAAGAACCATGTTTGGAGAAAACTTTAACAATTTGTTAAGCCTTAAGATTTGGAAAGCACTTAAGATTGCTTCCATACTTCCTTATGATCATCATACTCCAAATGCAGCTCTGCAGCTTCCTTGAATTGTCCAGCTCTTACAAGTTGTTCAGCTACAGCTTTAAGTACTTCTGGTAGTCGATTTTCTGCACATTCTTTGGCCAAATCCAGTGCTTTGTGCCACACCTTTTTTATCAACACCTTATGGTTACAGAGCTTGAATGGAAGATTGTAAGAGATAATCATACAAGTAAGATGACATTTTCTGTTGGGTTTTTCCTGTCTGAAAACTTATTAATTGAAGACGTATCACTTGAAGGGTTGTGAATCTAGTGTCAAATCAAATTGTTGCAAAGTTTACAATGTTCTCTCTTTAACCTTATGTTCACCCCGTTATAAAATATGACTCACCTTTATGAAGACAGTTATTCAATGATAGCGTATTTTGCTTTCCATTTTATATTGAAGGTTCATCAAAATTCAACCAAAATTTTCTGTGAAAACATGTCGAATACACCCATTTCAAGCAAAATTTTTGATTATTGGTCCAGATAAGAACAGGACATGCACTGGACATGACAATCCGCAAGAACACAAAAGAGCTGTCCATTTGGCCATACTTCCGGTCTTTGGCACATAACAATATTTGCTGCAAATTACTCTATTCCAGCACTGCACAGCTGTTCTTGCACCTAACCCTAGCAGGTCAAGTCTTGGTCACCGAGCAAATTCTTCCCACAATGTGGTACACTGTTTGATGGATTCCCTCTTGCTCCTGAATCAAATAAATGAAGTGGCCGATGTGATGGTCTGGAGAAGATGGTTGTCCATCAGCATGGGAGAATTACTGGAAGGATCTAAAATTCTCGTGTGATGACGTATTCCACTCTCCACTTTTATGTGGCCTATGGATCCTCTAAGTCTGATGGATTTTATAGGCCCACAGGCCTTATCATAGCTGTTGGATAAGTTGTTTGCAACTACTTCTGGACTTGGGACAATTTCAAACCCTCTCTTTTCCAACATCATCTGCAGCCATCTGAGGATAGATCAACGGCCACTCATTTGGATGCGTTACTTCAAACACATGGTTGAATACTTGCATGACTCACTCTGTGATTGGTTGCTTAATAGGACGTGGTGAAATGGGACACCCTTTGTTCAAGTGGTACATCAAGATGCACCTGACTCCTCAGCTGAGAAACTGACATTACCTTGAGTGATTGGATCATCTTGAGTGACATTACCATGACTAGATCATTGGGCTGATGGAGAGTCTATAACACTAAGAGAAAGAAAATGGAGAGGAAGCTTTGCATTCAGATTATTCCTGCCTCTTCCATTTCCTTAGATGGACAGCCCTGTGGCATATTTAGCGTACTCGGAATACCTTCACTTTTGATTCAATATCGGGCATCCATGGCCATGTGGCCCGTGTTCACAGTTTTGTGTTATGGCAGACCTCCTCTATGGTGTCAGCTGATCTGGTTCTTCTTGATATTGCTGCTCCCTAACTGGATATTGTTCGCTCCACACCAGCTGTCCTTTTTGTGTGACATTTCTGTGTTAAAGTCTTGGTAGACATTCATTTGTGTCCATTTTTTCTTTGCTGACTTGATGGTCTGATGTAAATATTTACTACTAAATTCAATTATCTTCACGAAAAAAAAGAAAAAAGAAAATGAAAAGGAAGAAAAACTCACTCTTATATCTTAGAGATGAAAAATAAAGATCCTTCTCTATGGCAAGCCTTTATAGATGTGGATTAGGGTCCAAGTCTAGCTGCCCTCTCAAGGCGGCTAAGAGTCTGATCTTTCAGCTTCTTGATCATAGTGCTTGACTACAGAGGAAGAATAAGATAGAGAAACAAAACTTGACCCCATTGTGGCATGGTTCAAGTATCGCTAGTGCTTTTCAAATTTACTTTTCAAATTAAACCAAATATTCTTTTGCCTATGGTTCAATTAATGCATGACGAATTTTACACGCTTGCTCTGGTGGAACGATGGCTTCACTGTAAGGGTTAACCTGGTCTCCAAAGATGCATGGATGCCTTAACATTTTGAATATTCATATGCATGAATTGGCTAGAAATTCCACTCTTCTTGCAGTATTCTGTGAGCAAAAGTAACCTTTGAATATTTTGTTAGTACATTTATTTGCAGAGACTTCCGTCTGTGTTGATGCTTTTGGTCAATGGTCTGTTGAATATTCAGACCTTGTTGGTAGACTCTGTGAGGAAATACCCCAACTCTGTGATTGGAAATCATTCATTATGGTAGGTAGTAGTTGACATTGATGGGCATCACAACCAATCTGATGGGCTAAAATGCCAGACCATCAGAGGGGTGGTATGAAAGAAGGTGTCCGAATCCCAAATCTGCAAGAAATTCTCCCTTTTCTTCCTCATTCTCTTAGAACTGCCCTACATCCTCCTCACTTTTCCATAGGAATGTAGAAGCTCTGGGTGTAGAATGCATACTAAGCATATTTGGAGGAAGGTCAAGAAACTATAATGCCGTTGGAGCCACTATGTCTAGCCGATTCATGACCGATAACAGGTGCAGCCTCTCCCATCTCCCACAAAGGGTATTATGATCTTTGTCATAATCCTTGAAAGAGTCTTTGCAATGGAGACACCTTAAAGGTCTATAGCATGCTTGCAACTTGCAGTCCAAGTTGTAGCATGCAATAATGCTAGCAATCAACTCCCATCTATGACAGCGTGGTTGTGTCCACTATGCTTGCGAGTAGTTTGGAGTTGGGATCCTTCTCAGATGCTAGCCAATGATGAGAAAGCAGTGGCTCCCCTGAAAATCCTCATATCCACATGTTGGGCCTTTGTCTATGACCCAAGCTACTACCCCCTAAGCCTCAACCATGGTCTCTACTATGCCATCAAAGAGCATCTTGAGGGCTCTTCTTCATACATACTGAGCTCAAGGACAGTCTCATAGGTAGTGTCTTTGTATCTTCTCCAGCCAACCACAGCCACACGTCATTGGTGTTGGGTATTTGACTCACGCCTCACTTACGCCTACGCTCATATGGGAGTGTCGGTGATTAGTAGGACACTGGGGCACTTTTTACTCTCGGTAGGAGAGGTTTTTTCCCCTAGACTTATAGTCTTATTGTCGTATGTGCTTATGTGCTTATGTTACACACTTATGGGCACTTAGTGTGTGTTGGGTGTGAACACCCCCTACAACCCTAAGTTTAAGGGTTGTACTTTGTACTTTCTGGTCACTCTTTCAGTCTATTCTCTTGGGTGTCGTGCTTCACTCTGTCTCTCACTCTCACACTGTCTACTGAACTCACAGCTGCACCTCAATACTTCCATCTCACATTTGGTATCAGAGCAGTCTTCTGTTTGCTGTCTGCAGCCCTCGCTAGCTCTGCCCAGTCGACTTGCAGCTCATCTGCCCGCCAGCACCGTCTAATCCTGTTCGAAAGCCCCAGTCAGTTTCACCCTGTACCTGCGTACTGCCGCTGCACCTGCAGAAGCCGCCATCTCAGCCAGACGTGCTCCTGTGCCCGTCAGTCTGCCAGCGTGCAGACTCTCTCGCCAGCGTGCAGCTCCAACTCGTCAGGTCTGGGCGCCGCCTGTCACCAGCGCGACCTGTCTCGAGGGCCACCTGTTTCCTGCGCCGCCTGCCTGAAGCCCATTCGTCTGTCTGAAGCGACGCCAGCGCCAGTGCCGCCTGTCTAAAGCGCCACCTGTTGGTGGCCGCCTGCCTCTGGCACGTCAGCAGCCCGCCCGACACCATCTGACCAAGCCTGCCCGACACCGTCTGACCAGCGACCGTCAGCCTGCAGTCCACGTCAGTAAACCTGCGTCCCGTTCGCCCGCTCTGACAGCCCGACGACTTCTGTTTAACCAGCGACCTGCCACACTGCCCCGTCCGCTTGCAATCCACGTCAGGTATTTTTTAACAAAATTTTTTATTTTAGTCCAGAATCAATTTCTGGCAGAGGAGGTTCATACGCAGCAGGGACCGCATACACGATACAGGTGTGGGATAAATTTGAATGTAGATGAGTATTTTTCGGATGCACAGTTGATATCCACCACCTTGAATTCCTTACCTCCTTCGTACTTGTCTTTTCATGCTGCATTGAACCTCACCATGAGGATTGCTGAGCACCCACTCACTTTTATTCAGCTGGTTAGTTTGCTTCTAGAGGAGGAGCAAACAAGGAAAAATAGTAATGTGGATGCTATAGTCTCTGAGCAGGCTTTTGTGGCAAGACAGAAAGGCAAAAACAACAAGGTGAAAAATGCTCCACAGAGTTCTGGCACTTCGGGCACATCGCAGAATCAGACACAAGGGGGGACGCAAGCTAAAAAGGAAAAATGTCATTATTGTAAGAAGCCAGGCCACTATATCACTGAGTGCAGGAAGCGCATTGCCAAAGAGAAGGAGTCAGGAATGTCTGTTTTTACTACTCCTTCCACTGCTAGTGAGTCCGCGTCCTTTGTTGTGGACAGGGACTATTGTTTTTACACTTGCAGTTATGACATCTCTTGGGCCGATAGAGCACTTAGCTCTAGAGAGGATGCTGACACTTGGTTCTTTGACAGTGGTGCTTTTAGACATATTACATCTCGCAGAGATTTGTTTGCTTCAGTTAGTGCATCTCCCGTTGGGAAATCTGTACAGTGTGCCAATAATGCATCGTACCCTGTTCGTGGTATTGGGGAGATTCAGCTCACAGCCATTGATGGCTCTATTCTCCGGCTGCAGGATGCTTTGTTTGTGCCTGGAATCAAGAAGAATTTGCTTTCTATTTCTTCTTTGGCATGTTGTGGTTTGCAGGGTCACATTTGATCATGACCGTTGCATGGTTAGAGATAAAGAACGCATGACTTTGGTCTTGACAGGATCTTTGTGTCATGGTTTATATGAGTTGGATGCTCTTTCAGTAGATCAGTCGGCATATTTGACATCCACTCTTACTCCTGCTATGATATAGGCGGAGTTATGGCATGCTCGTTTGGGGCATGTAAACTTTGGCAGTTTGATGCTTTTGCAGCGTACTCAGATGCTGGATGGCTTACCTCTCTTGGAGAGACCTCCTGAGCACTTATGCGAGGGATGCATTTTGGTTAAAATGCATCGTTTCTCATTTTCCCGTAATGTTGCTTTCAGAGCAACAACCAGATTGCAGTTGATGCATTCAGATGTTTGTGGGCCTATGCAAACAATGTCATTGGGCGGTTGTTACTATTTTGTGACATTCATTGATGACTTTACACGTTTTTGTTGGGTCTACTGTTTGAAAAAGAAGTCAGAAGTGTATGATGCATTTTTGCTTTCAGTGCACTTGTTGAAAATCAATCTGGATGCAAAATTAAGACTCTCCGTTCGGACCGAGGGGGGGAATACATGTCCTCTATGCTGAATTCTTTTTTGAAGCAGAAAGGCATAGTCCATCAGTACACTACTGCCTATACTCCACAGCAGAATGGGGTAGCAGAGATGAAGAATCGGTCACTCATGGAGATGGCCAGATGTATGCTGAAGGCAAAGAGCTTGCCTCATAGTTTTTGGATGGAAGCAATCATGTGTGCTTGCCATATTTTGAACAGATGTCCTACAAAAGCCTTGAAGACCATCACACCTTTTGAGGCTTGGAACATCCGTAAACCTTCTGTTGGCCACTTTCGTACCTTTGGGTGTCTTGCCTATGCCCATATTCCCCAGGTACTTAGAAAAAAGTTGGACAACAAGGCTGTTAAGTGCATTTTTATGGGATATAGCAATGAGAGCAAAGGGTACAGACTCTATGATCCCGTTACAAAGAAGGTTTTTGTCAGCAGGGATGTTGTTTTTGATGAAAAATCAAAATTATCCTTGGCTGGTTTGGACACATATCAGGCTGCCCGTGATGTTTTTGAAGGGCTGCTGCTCATTACTTTTGGTGATTCAGCTGGAGCTTCAGAAAATGAACCTAATGTTCAGCCAGCTGCTCCTATGGAAAGTGCAGAAATTCAGCCATTGGCTGATCGGAATATTCAGCATAATGCTGAAACTGAAATTCAGCAAGAGCTTGCACACAGTCAGGAAGCTAGACAGTTACCTAGATGGTATTTGCAGACTATGCAAGATAGTCCTTTGGATGCACCCATGGCTGGTCGTACTAGAAGGCAAACTCGTTTGCATGATTCAGCACATACCATGGAGTTTGTTATGGCAGCAAGTACTTTTGATAATGAAGAGCCTGAATGTTATGAGGATGCACAACACAGTGTGCATTGGATGGTAGCAATGCAAGCTGAATTAGATTCTATTACTAAGAATCAAACTTGGGATTTGGTGTCCTTGCCATTTGGGAAGAAAGCCATTGGAACGAAATGGGTCTACAAACTAAAAAGGAAAGCAGATGGATCCATTGATAAATACAAGGCACGGCTTGTAGCTAAAGGCTACGCACAGAAAAAGGGCATTGATTATGAGGAGTTATTTGCTCCTACTTCCCATATGACGACCATCAGGTCTATGATTGCTTTGGCTGCACATTATGGTTGGACAGTGCATCAGCTAGATATCAAGACTGCATTTTTACATGGAGAACTTCAGGAGGAAGTTTATGTACAGCAGCCCATTGGTTTTGCAGTTGAAGGCTCAGAACATTTGGTATGCAAGCTCAAAAAGGCACTATATGGTTTGAAACAAGCTCCTAGAGCTTGGTATGCAAAAATAGATGCTTTCTTGCTTGGTCAAGGGTTTCTAAACAGCTCATCTGAGTCTACCCTTTACGTATGTAAAGAAGGGGGATCTATGCTGATTATATGTCTTTATGTTGATGACCTTTTGCTCACTGGAACACATGCTGATCAGATTTCAGCATTCAAACAAAATTTGCAGCAAACTTTTGACATGTCTGACTTGGGAGTTTTGCATTACTACTTGGGCATCCAGTTCATACATGATGCTCGAGGTATTGGGCTATCACAATCAAGGTATATTGGGCAGCTTCTTGAGAAGTTTGGCTTACAGGATTGCAAGCCAGTTTGTACTCCCATGGAACCTGGACTGAAACTGTCATTACATGATGACAGTGATTTGTCTGATATACATACATATGCTCCTGCAGTTGGATGTCTTATCTATCTATGCAACACTAGGCCGGACATACAGTTTGTAGTTTCAGCTTTGAGCAAGTATATGCATCAGCCACGTATGTCACATTGGCAAGGTGTCAAGCGTGTTTTTCATTACTTGCAGGGTACTCGATCTCTTGGGTTGCTTTATGCCAAGGGGGGACCACTGCAGTTACATGCTTACAGTGATTCTGATTGGGCTGATGATTATGATACACGTCACTCCACTAGTGGCAATTGTTTGTTTCTTGGCTCTTCTTGCATTTCTTGGCTTAGCAAGAAACAATCCACTGTTGCCACATCGTCATGTGAAGTTGAATACAAGGCAGCTTTCACTACCACAGTTGAATGAGTATGGCTTAGATGCTTGCTAGCTGATTTGGATGTATCTGTTACGGAGCCTACTCCTTTGTTCACTGACAGTCAGAGTGCCATTGCAGTGGCACGGAACCCAGTGTTTCATGCCCGCATGAAACACATTCCATTATCACTTTGTCAGAGAGAGGCTACATGTAGGTGATATCAGCCTTGTCTATTGTCCTACCACCAGTAATGTGGCAGACATCTTCACCAAAGCTCTTCCTCGTGACAAATTTGAAGCATTTCGCGATGCTTTAAATTTGATATCCTTTGGTGGCGGATGATCCTTGTACTCTTGATCACTCTTCACTCCAGGGGGGGTTGTTGGATATTTGACTCACGCCTCACTTACGCCTACGCTCATATGGGAGTGTCGGTGATCAGTAGGACACTGGGGCACTTTTTACTCTCGGTAGGAGAGGTTTTTTCCCCCAGACTTATAGTCTTATTGTCGTATGTGCTTATGTGCTTATGTTACACACTTATGGGCACTTAGTGTGTGTCGTGTGTGAACACCCCCTACAACCCTAAGTTTAAGGGTTGTACTTTGTACTTTCTGGTCACACTCTTTCAATCTATTCTCTTGGGTGTAACCAAGCCATGTACAATGTGCTAAGCTTCTATGAACTAACAACCATAGGAAGTGGGATATCTTCCTAGGCCAAAAGTTGTCATCCAACCTCCAAAGGTCTAACAGGAAATAATCGGAGGTTTCCTATCTGTATTGATGAGAAGTGGTCGTTGGATGTGCTTTGATCTTACTCCTCTAAATCATCCTCCCCATCTTGGTAGAATAGCCAAAGGTGACCACATCTCACGGCCTGTCAAGAAATGAATCACTCCAAATGCAATTTTCTAGATCCCATTATAATATCTCAAGGGGCTTCCTCTGATAGGCCCCAATGTCTCCATCCATCTATTAGGTAGGTGACTGGGTTTAGTGGCAATAGAGTCTAACTCATCCTGCATGGTCTGCAAAGGGTTAGACTCTACATGGGATTTGCAAGGGTTAGACTCTATCATAACCAAGCCATGTACAATGTGCTAAGCTTCTATGAGCTAACAACCATAGGAAGTGGGATATCTTCCTAGGCCAAAAGTTGTCATCCAACCTCCTCCAAAGGTCTAACAGGAAATAATCTGAGGTTTCCTATCTGTGTTGATGAGAAGTGGTTGCTGGATGTGCTCTGATCTTACTCCTCTAAATCATCCTCCCCATCTTGGTAGAATAGCCAAAGGTGACCACATCTCACGGCCTGTCAAGAAATGAATCACTCCAAATCCAATGTTCTAGATCCCATTATAATATCTCAAGGGGCTTCCTCTGATAGGCCCCAATGTCTCCATCCATCTATTAGGTAGGTGACTGGGTTTAGGTTGATGCATCACCTCCTCTCATGGTGTGTCACTACTTTGACCCTTTGTTTAGATCATCTTATGAACTTTGCTTGACCCAAGTCCTCTCTATGAAGATGACCATCCTCTTCCACCATGAACGTGAATATCCCATCTCTACTAGTTGCAATGACCCCGAGAAAGATGCCCCTCTGGAGGAGAGGCCAATATAAGTGTGAGAAGTGGATGCATCTGTCCTCCACTCAGGAGGTACTCCCTTTGTCACGGCCTTTGTCATAGCTCAATAGTGATTGAAGAGAAGTGTTGTCTTCTCTTCTCTTTAACTCTTGTCGATGGTAGCTATTGGAGGCTAGATGAAAAAAATGTTCATGCTCTAATGATAGCAGCTGCGAATGTGACTTTTTGTCTAGACATCCTAAAAGATTGAGTGAATATTAGGCTGCCATGGGCCTCCACATGCAGGTGTAATAGATTGAATTGTTATTACTGGGAAAGGTCCTATAAAGAGGAAAATGGCAATTGCTAGGTGTAAGAGAGGTGGAGCTAATTGTAGAGACATTCATCATGTCTTTGGAGCTGTCTTGATTCATGGTCGCTACTTAACCATTAGACCACGATCTCAAGTGTAATTTCATAATGCCAATTCTAGCGAGTACTTTTGGTTGTTTAATGAATACCTTTCTCCTCGCCCATAGTTCTCTTACTTCTTTGCATGGAGCCAATTTTGGGCCCTGTGGACGATACGGATGGCATACAACCATCCCCAATTCAGGTCTTCATATTTAAAACCTGAATTTTTTAATGTGGTTCTAACATTGGTTCACAAAAGATTAAAAAGGGTCAAGGTGGCCATTGCCAGATGTTGGTTGTAGTAGAATTAGTATAATATGGCATATGCTAAAGTTTGTAGGCGTCACATTGAAATAGTTCGTTTGCCCTTAGTTGTCACCGTCAGTCGAATCCCTTTGGGTTTTTGTTTTTTAATATGCAAGGTAACATGCCAAGTATTGTGCCAAGTGGTTATCTTATCTTAATTCTTAATTTCTCATTATACAAGAATTTAGATTGGGAGTTCTTGGAGGGTACTATGTTGAGGATAGGATTTTTAGAGTAGCGCGTTAGAGGGATG
The DNA here is from genome assembly GCF_053477565.2 of Lygodium microphyllum. Classification (NCBI taxonomy): domain Eukaryota; kingdom Viridiplantae; phylum Streptophyta; class Polypodiopsida; order Schizaeales; family Lygodiaceae; genus Lygodium; species Lygodium microphyllum. The sequence continues at coordinate 47,518,602 of NC_141153.1, read as the reverse complement.
GCAATCTTTCACTCCTTTGCACACAATCACATCCTAGTTAGTGGTATAGAGGTGACCTTGACTTTAATGAGCTCTTGGATGTAGAGTTCATGAATGATACAACCGTGTACCTTGTTGGGAATGAGGCCAATATAACGGCCTTTGTAGTAGCAATGGGTGGTTTTAAGCTTGGAGATCAATAACACTTGTTCTAGATTAGTTAGCTCCACCCTCAATTTAAGAATTTGGGGCAGCTGCTCTCTTAATCCACCTCTCTAGATCAAGGTTGTTGGGATGTAAAGGTCCTTTATTCACCTCCGTGTATCGTACACGTGTATTATTATATTGTACATGTGAATGTACCCTTACGTGCCGCAAGTATAAATAAATTTTATTCCTTGTGTACCAACACATTGTTGGTACACCCAAATTAGATCATACTCTCTTTCTCTATCACTCTCACTCACCTGTACACTCCTGCTGCAAATCTTCATGCTTCCTCTATCCGTGCACTCTCAACAACTGGTATCAGAGCACAGGCTATGCACGCTTCTGAGACCAATAGGTAGGCTGCAGCTCAACAAGTCGCATGCAAATGACTAGCAAAGGTTGACTTGAAGAAAAACGATCTGTGCAACACAGGTCGTGCGGAAGACTGGCGGGCAGTCGAGTGGAAGACATGCAGGCAACTGACAGGCGACAGCCGCAGGCGAATAGCCGAGGCAACACGCATGTGGACCAGTGACAGGAAACGGGAACGGGAGCACGTGGAAGCTCAGGAGGTGTGCGTGACGAGCCGGCGACAGTGGGCGATGTGGGTTTCTGACAGGACGGACTGAAGCGACGTGAATTAGAAATTCTAGTTTACTTTTATTTCTCCCCTTCCGGGCGTTCACACGCATAAGCACAGATTACAAATCTGTGCAAATCTGCTTCGGGAAATTTGGGGCTTTTCCCAGATTTGATGTTGTTTATGCTTGACAGTGACATTTGTGTCAGAAATCACAGACATTGTGAATGTTGAGCTCAGTTAAATTGGGGATTTTGCCAAATTTTTTGGAATTTTGCTCACCCGAGTAAAATTTCTTGACATTAGACCTTGGAAAATTGGGGCTTTTCATGTATTGATGAAATTTTGTTCAGCTGGGTCAGATTGGCTGACATTTACGCACTGTTAGACTTGAAAATTTGGGATTTTGTGCAGATTTGGGTAAATTTCTGTAGTATTTGCCCGTGTGGTGGTTGGTTTATGTAAAAACAACAGAGGTTTATTGCTGGTTGGGCAAGAACAGCAGTGTATTTGCTGGTTTAGCTTGTGCTCATGCAGTTCAATGCATTTACACTTGTGTTTGTGATAAAAATGGCTGCAACTTCTTCCAATTTTGACATTAAGAGTTTGATGGAAATCAAACGCTTTGATGGTCAGGGTTTTGACCTTTGAAAAGGCCGTATTAGGGCATATTGTTCTTAAAGGATTGTGAGGATGCTTTCAGGAAGATAAACCCACACAAATGTCTGATGCAGGGCCAGAGTCAACAAAAAAGCTGTGCTTATATGAAGATGGGTGCCACTGATGACATTTTGACAGACATTAAGGGCTTAGATACTGGTCATGCAATATGGGAGAAATTAAAAACTGCTTATGAGATCACCACACTTGTTAATCAAGTGCATTTAATGCGCAAGTTAGTGAATATGCAACTGGATGAGTAAAAAAGAATGCAGGAGACAAAAAGAAGAAAGAGGATAAGACAGATGTATCTGAGGCAGCCAAAGGCAAGGAAAAGGCCAATGTGGCCTCCACTGCAGTCATAGAGGAGCTCTCGGATGTAGAGACTGATGTACTATGTGCAGTAGGTTATAATGCTCTTGTATGTCACATGCAAGATATGTAGATTACTGAGGTTGATGTGATTGATGCACTTTTGTCAGTTGATGATGGTGTCACTCAAACTTGGATTGTAGACTTTGGTGCCTTTTTCCATGTAACTCCTTGCTTGGAGTGTTTTGCTATGTTCAATGCAGACAGTTATGGAAAAGCATATCTTGGAAATAACCATGCTTGCAGCATTGATGGGATAGGCACTGTATACTTGTCCTTGGATAATGGGCAAGAGCTTGTGTTGAAATGTCAGATATGTGCTTGGCATCAAGAAGAGTTTACTATCTGTTGGTCAGCTTGACTTGCATGGTTACACTACACTGTTTGGTGGTGGTTTGTGGAAATTGAAAAAGGGTTCCATGCTGATTGCAAAAGGAACCAAGAAGGGCACTTTGTATTGTCTACACTGTAAAGCTTTGAATGGCAAGTTTTTTGCAGTTGCTGAAATTGGCTGTCATTTGGAGTTGTGGCACAAGAGATTAGGCCATATGAGCCAGAGAGCCGATGGTAGAGACCCGTCCCGTGTGTGCAGAGGGAAATAGAAACGTACCTGACTCCAATTGTCGTACGTCCCTCAATCTCACCTCTCGGAATTGATTGAGGAGAAACACTAGTCACACTCAACCCACCCTCTGTCTCACACTCTATTGAAAGATACAGAGGGCAGTCCATTCCTGAAACCCATTGATGTAATCCTCACATTCACTTGTGCAGAGGTTGTATGCATTGTGCAAATTTGATGGTGCAACAGTGCATCACGCCCTATGCCGGCATGTAGTGCAAGAAGGAAGGCCAGGGAGCCTTATGGTGCAGTGCACATGAATAGATCGTGTGTTGTGCATTAAAAAGCCCAACCCATGTGTGCAACACTTCATTCACAGACTTGATGTCCTTACCTCTTTGAAGAGGGTTGATGGAAAAGGCTCTAAACTTGATTTTTGTAATGATTGTCAGTTTGGAAAGCAAATGAAAAATTCCTTTTACTATGGTGTTTCCCGTAAGTCCAATGTCTTGGACTTAGTGCATTCTGATGTATGTAGTATGCCCGTGAAATCATTGGGTGGTACTGCATATTTTGTCTCTTTTATTGATGATTGTTCTAGGAAGATTTGGGTTTATTTGTTGAAAAAGAAAAGTGAAGTGTTTGCTGTTTTTAAAACTTTTCATGCATTTGTGACCATTCAGACAGGTAGAAAGCTGAAATGCTTGAGTTTAAGTCTTTTTGTGACTTGGAATCAAGAGGGAGCTTACAGCTCCTTACAGCCCTTCTCCAAATGGTGTGGTTGAAAGATACAATAGGAATTTATGTGAGAGAATGCGGTGCAAGCTATCCATTGCTAATCTCCAAAATGAATTTTGGGAAGAGGCACTTAAAACTACGGTTCACATTTGCAACCGCTCTCCAAACAGGTCCTTAAATAATGGCATCCTTGAGGAGGTTTGGTTTGGCAAATCGGCCTCATATGACCATTTACGGATATTTGGTTGTGATGCTTTTGTGTATGTTAGAGATGAGTTGAGAAGTAAACTTGACCCGAAATCCATAAGGCATTTTCATGGGTTATGGTGATGAGGGTGAATTTGGCTATAGAGTGTGATTACCATAGTCCAAGAAAATTGCTCGCAGCCGTAATGTTGTGTTTAATGAGGCAAAGTTGCTGAAAAGTACTTTAGCCTTTTGATGAAGACATGAAAAAGGCTAAATTTCAGAATTTGCAGCCACCTATTACTTCAAATGATGAGCCTCATGATGCTGTACCATAGGCTAAAACTGATGATCAGCCGGTTATTTTTGAGCCAGATGATGATGGACAACAAAATAGACTTGTTGATTATAAAAATGCAGGTGTTGGAAATGAAAATGAAGGTGAGCCTCTAGATGTAGACCTGATTCCCGAGAATGTAGATCATTGGGTATGCAGGTCTATATGCTTAAGAAGGCAGCCACATAGGTATGACCCCTCTTTGCACTATGTGATGCTTACAGATGAGGGTGAGCCCCTTACATATAAAGAGGCCAAGTCATGCAAATTCAGCAGTAAGTGGGAGCTAGCTATGCAGGAAAAGATTAAATCTCTGGATGCTAATGATACTTGGGATCTTGTGTCGTTGCCCAAAGGAAGAAAGTCTCTTCCAAACAAATGGATTTACAAAGTAAAGACAGTTGATGGGAAACCCAAGTACAAGGCAAGACTGGTTGCCAAAGGGTATGCACAGAAGGAAGGGATTGACTTCCAAGAGGTCTTCTCACCTGTTATGAATACGACCACTTTATGTGTGCTTTCTGCTGTCAGTGCTGTATTGGATTTAGAGCTGTACCAAATGGATGTGAAAACAACTTTTTTGCATGGTGACATTAATGAGGAGATCTACATGAAACAGCCCGAGGGCTTTGTAGTTCTTGGAAAAGAGTAGTTGGTGTGTAAACTAAAACGCAGCTTGTATGCGATGAAGCAAGCACCACACCAGTGGTATAAAAAGTTTGACACCATAGCAGCCAGAAATGTAAAAAACGTTTAGAAACGAAACATTAGAAACATGTTTCGTAAGTTTCTTTCAAGGGGGGTAAAATAAGAAACGTGGGTTTTTTTATATAGAGATTTTTAATAGTTTTGATTGGGGAAAGAGGTTTTAAACCTCTATGGAACTCTCTCTTAAACAAAGAATGGCTAATTGAGCTTGAGTGATAATAGAGTCAATTGAGAATAATACATGATACGTTACATATCCATGATCCATTATTGACTTGTTACTTATGTCAAAGTTAGTCTTTGGATAAGCCATACTATGGTTTAGAACTCAAACATTATGATTCATATATATCATACAAAGAAAATTGAAATTAACATGTAAATAGCCTATCTATAATATGGAGTGAGTCAAGTTGCAATATCATGATTCTCATTTCAAAACAAACTGACAAAATGTCAAAATCAAGAATGAATAATACTATATCATAAATAACTCATAAATGAGACTAAAGTCGTATAATATTCAAATCTCAAGACAAGAATAGATACTAGATTGACAAAGTTTAATAACTAAATAAAATAAAAAAAATCAGTCTCTTATCCAAAATCATAAGCCCTCACAAGTCATTACACATCATCATTATCATGTTTAACATTGCTCACTAGTTTTTGTCAAAAAAACTATGTTTTGGGTTCCAACTCACCAAAAACATAAAAAAAGTTAAAAACGCCCACGTTTTTTACTCTCAGAAACGTTTACTCTCAGAAACGTCTCGTACTTTAAGAAACGTTTCGTAAGTTTCAAATTCAAAGAAACACGTTTCTTAGCTGCTATGTTTGACACTTTTATACTCTCTCATGGGTTTACACGCATCCATGCAGATTATTGTTTATACATGAAAAAGGATACAGATGGCAACCCCATCATACTTGTTTTGTATGTGGATGATATGTTGCTAGTTGGAAAAAGAAAGACTAGCATGGATGCTCTCAAAGATTAGTTGAAATCAACTTTCTCCATGAAAGATTTTGATAACTTGGGCATGAGAATTTGCAGGGATAGAACACAAAAATTGCTGTTCTTATCTCAAGAGAAGTACATTGAAAAGGCACTAGATAGATTTAACATGGCTAAAGCTAAGCCTCTTGGGTTGCCTTTACCTCCATATCTTAAGCTTAGTAAAGCCAGCAGGCCAAAAGATGACATGGAAGCCAATGCTATGAAGGGAGTCCCTTATGCATCAGCTTGTGGCTCTCTTATGTATGCTATGGTCGCTACTCGTTCAGACATTGCTTATGCAGTGGGAGCTGTGAACAGGTTTATGTCAAATCCTGGCAAACTACATTGGGAGGTTGTCAAGTGTATTCTTCGATATCTAAAGGGTACACAAAGAAAGTGTATTTGCTATGGGCAGGGTGTACCTAGTCTGCAGGGTTATTGTGATGCAGACATGGTAGGTGACTTGGACACTTGCAGGTCCACTAGCGGGTATGTCTTTATAGTTGCTAATGGGGCCAATTCTTGGTGCTTCAGGTTGCAGATCATTGTAGTACTGAGTACTACTGAAGCCGAATACATATCAGCTACTGAAGCTTCTAAGGAAGCTATATGGTTGAGCACACTTGTAAAGGATCTCGGCATGTCTATGAGTACTCCAATGTTAGGATGTGATAGCCAGTGCTGTGTATCTGGCTAAGAATGCCATGTATCATTCATGCACAAAGCATATAGATGTGCGATATCACTTTATCATACAGATTCTAGAAGATGGTCTAATCACATTGACCAAGATCAAAACACAGGACAACCTTGGAGATATTCTCACTAAAAATCTAAGCAAGGCTCGGCATGAGCATTGCATACGACTAGTGGGAGTTGGTTAAAGGTTCACTTTGGACCTTTAAGTGGGAGGTTGTTGGGATGTAAAGGTCCTTTATTCACCTCCGTGTATCGTACACATGTATTATTATGTTGTACATGTTACGTGCCCCAAGTATAAATACATTTTATTCTTTGTGTACCAACACATTGTTGGTACACCCAAATCAGATCGTACTCTCTTTCTCTGTCACTCTCACTCACCTGCACACTCCTGCTGCAAATCTTCACGCTTCCTCTATCCGCGCACTCTCAACAAAGGTTGGTTCATGTTTGAGCTGCATGTGCTTTGATCTTGTGCTGTCACCAAGCTCTGTTGCCTGTCACCTCACTTTGCTGCATGCTGCCTCACTTCTGCTTGCTGCCATTCTGTCCGTCACTCTGCTCCTACACAACATGCTGCTCCTGCCATTCGCTGCATGATAGTTTTGTCCAGGCTTGTTTGCCCTGCCACCCTGCAACCGGCGGTCAGCTCTGCCCAACATGTGTCTTCAGTCTTTCCTACCTTGTCTCCTACACCAGCTCTACTTTGCCCCTTCTCCACCTCTCCTGTTTTTCCTAGCCTCATAGCGGAGAGCCCGTGATCAACATTTTTTTTGGTGAAGAGGTTTAAATTAATGTATAGAAATATTTACATCAGGCCTTCAAGCCAGCCAAGCTTGATGAAAGACCGGCAGCCAACACACCCCTGGTCAACATTCTTGTTCCTCTCTCTCTCTTTTTTTTTTCGTAAATTCCTCTCTCTCTCTCTCTCTCTCTCTCTCTAACACACACACACACACACACACACACACACACACACACACACACACACACACACAATGCGTGCATGTGCGCAAGCGTGTGCACGTGTATACATACATACATATGTGTGTGTGTGTGTAGATGTATGTACACACACACACACACACACACACACACACACACACACACACGTGTGCGTATATATGTATGCATACATATATACATACATATGTACATATGTGTGTGTGTGTCAGGCTCCAATGCAGAGCCCACAGTTTCCACACTTCTCACGGCTGATACTATCCCACCGATCAGGTTTGATCCATATGTAGAGCTCCACATTAGAGATAGAGTGGTGGCCTTGGAGGCATCATATCTGGCATAGTGGCTGGTTAGTGACAGACCAACAGTGGACATGATATAGGCATCTCTCACAAGCACCCCTACAAGAAAACAAAAGTAACCCAACTAGGAAGGGGTGTTTTAGGGTCAGCTTCAACACACCAGGGCAGTCTGAGGCAGTGCTTGCCACAGGCCCATTGGATGTTTGGACGGCAGGCCTTCTTCAACAGGTGGATTGAGGGCAAGGATTACTCCATGCTTGGGATGGCACAACTATCACAGTTCATTTTCTGCATAGTCTCATAGTCTCCCATGTTTTCTCAGCACAAGGTGCCTGCACTGTCCACCCTTCTCCTGAGATTCTCATGGCACCCACTACTATGACTTTGCTGTCGTGTTTCCTTAGCTCTGCTCTAGCAAAATTCCAGTGGGAAAAGAGAGCACACTGCTTGGCAGCACGAGGCTGGCACACTCAGAGACACTACAAAGGGTGTGAATGATGAAAATGGAAAAATTTTAGATGAGAAATGAAGGGTATGAAAGGGAAAGTTTAAGAAACAAAAAGTAAAATTATTAGAGATATGGAACAGTCAACTGTAAAAAGATCTGGAGACAACTGCTCAACAAGGAAAATATATGTTTCAAATTATTGTTAAGATGCAATGCTCCACTGCAATTAGAGAAAGGTGTATAATTTATAAATAAGTTTTAACAACAGATGCTTGATGACATGACACTTTTAGAATAAAAGGTAATGTGATGTTAGTACCATTTGCAGTTTCTGCATGTCAGGCAGGGCTTTAAGATCTAACTGTAGGTAAATGTCTATAGCTTTATCAATGCTGTGATTTAATTCTGCTGCTTTTCCTTTTGCTAGAACTGTTTCCAAAGTGTCCATACCTCCATTCTTTCTGCAGTTGTGTGAGATAGTAAAATTCAAGAAACACTTTCCGTGTGTTTTGTCAAACCAGTGCTCTTTAATTTAATGTTCAAAGAGAAAATCCCTCCATGTGAGGGGTCTTATTATAGATAAAAGCTACAAACAATGGAAAATCAAATGTAAATACATCTGGTCTAACTCATGGATCCAATAGCAGTCTTCTAACCTTAATGCAAAGCCTGACAGAAGTAAGAGTCTACTTGTCAATCTGAGATGACAAGCACTAGTGGTGTGGTAGAAGCACAGGTCCATGAGCACCTCAATCTTGTCCTCTGCAGAATTTGAAAGACAAAATCCCTCCTATTTTACAGCTCTTAGCCTTTCAACTAGAGTTTGCAGACTTCCACGGACTCTTCTGTGGGATGCTGAGACTTGAAACACAGTCACCCGTATTGTACACCAGGTGGGAAGAGCCTAGATGCATCTAAGCAACAGTGCCCTTATATACACCTTGTTGGGAGCATCACTTTTTACTACGTGTGTCTAGATGTAGGAACCTGTTTCCAGGGACCACACCAATTGCCTCTGACAGAAAAGAAATATTTACATAGATGAAACTACTGAGTTTGGCAAGGGCCTACAGACTACAAGACAACTGAGTTAGTAGAGGACATAGCCGGTGGCAGCCAAGATATATTTTGGAGAAACAGAGCAGGAAGCCTAGGAGGAGCTGGTGTTTCATGTCTCGAGACACAGCCAAGGCATAATTTGTGATCTCTCTCTCGCTCTCAAGAGAGAGTGGGAGGGATAAATCTCTCCAAGATTGACCAGTTTTAAAATGTGGATTAGTGGCATTGCCATGGCGGAGATATAGTAAGGATCTTGCTAAAAAGTTTGAGAAGACAAGGAGCTTGATGTCAAGTCCTTTGAGAGAGAAATGCGACAAATGTGTAGATTAACATCTTTTCTTGCAAAGTACAAGATAATATCAATGATATCTTCTAGATTAAGGATGATACCTGAACGAAGCTTGGATCTGTAAACGAGAAGATCTAATTACCATTTCCGTGCCTATTCAGGCCACATGTGCAATGCCTCCTCTAGACAAGTATCAATGTGATCAGTGACCGGCGGGTGGAGTTTGGATGGTAGCATTGTGCAAGAGCCTCAAGGGGTGAAAAAGGTGTCTTTGCATATTAGAGAGGCTTATTGACAACTAATACCTCAATCCAACAGGTTGGTATATACCGTGATAGTGGACACGCCAAGAGTGCTGTGATAGTGGGCACCCCAAGAGTCCATGCCCACCCATGGTACCAATGCCTTTATGAAAGAATAGTCTTCTTTTCAGACTTTTCTTTATCATAGTTCTTCACATTTGGCCAGACATGGGGGTGTCTAATGGATGAGTGATGAGAATGGGACTCTTTGCAATGAGTAATGAGTTGATCTGGTCCACTGGACCTTCTGGCCTGCTTCTGCCACCTTTCAGCCCACTTTCTGCCCACACTTCATGCTGCACATAGCAGCCTGCAGGCTGCACACTACTTTATGGTGGCCTGTGATTAATGCTTAAGATGACAGCCTGTTCATCCTAAATGTTCTATGGTCTTGAATCATTTGGTGCATTCGTGGAGATTGGTGCTTGTTGAATCTACTTGGCAAGAAAAGTTTGGCCTTTGCTGTTTGCTGTTTGGTCTTGAGTGGTAGGGATGTCGATGTCTCCAAAGGACTGGGTTTCTGGACAGCCTAACTTCTCAGATCACTTTTGCGACTAAGGAAAATTATTGCCAGGACTGTTTTACATTTTGAGCAGGAATAGGTGGGGACATAGTGATTCAGGTGGGAGTTTACATTTCTGAAAGAGAGCACTAGACTTGGGTAGCGTGGGATAGGGGTGTTCTAGTGTCCCAAAGGGTCATGAAGGTTTCTATGGGTTTTGATGAAGTATTCGTTAGTAAAATCAAACTATACACAGTGCCATGCCACGATTATGAGTGACACTTAATGATCTCCTACTGGATCTCTATGATCTAGGTGAGTTATATGATAAGTTTTTAAACATTTGATACATATGTTGGGTATCTCACACGCCTTACTTACGCCTACGCTCATATGGGAGTGTGCGGGTGATCACTAGGACACTGGGGCACTTTTTACTCTCGGTAGGAGAGGTTTTTTCCCCCAGATTATGTGTACTATTTTGTATGTGCTTGTGGTGCACACTTACGGGCACTTACTGTGTTCGGGTGTGAACAGCCCCTTATAACTCTAAGGTATAAGGGTTATCATTTGTACTTTCAGCTTACACTCTATTTTAGTACTATTGCATTGGGTGTCGTGCTCAACTCTGTCTCTCACTCTCACACTGTCTACTGCACTTCAGCTGCACCTCGATCCTCTCCCATCTGACATTTGGTATCAGAGCTCAGCTCAGAGCAGTCTTCAGTCTGCAGTCTGCAGCCCCCGCCAGTTCTGCCCCAGCCGCCTGTTCCTGCCCAGTCCTGCCTGCGCCTGTCAGTCTGTCAGCGCGCAGCACCAGACGACTCCTCTGCCCAGCGTGCAGCTCCAACAATCAGCGCGCCACCTGTACCTGCGTGCTGCCACCTCTGCCCAGCGCGCCACCTGTACCTGCGTGCTGCCACCTCTGCCCAGCGCGCCACCTCTGCCCTGTGTCTGCCCAGAGTGCTCCTTCGCCTGTCAGTCTGCCTGCGCAGCCTCCCTGCGCTGAGCTAGCCTGTGCCGTCAGCTCCAGCTGCCAGCGCGCCACCTGTCTCCACCACCCAGTCCTGGGTACCGCCTCCTCTGCCCAGCGCGCGCCCAGTCCTGCCTGCGCGTGTCACTGGACCTGCACGCCTGTACCTGTGCGTCAGTCCGACTGTACCCAGCAGTCATTATCTCGGGAATCGTGCCCGTCGTCAACACGCAGAGGTAACATTCTGCACTTTTCTTTTACACAGGAGTTCGTGCAACAGGTTCAGGTTCAGCATTGGGAAACGTGCTGAACAGCAGGTTCAGTTTTCAGCATTGGGAAACGTGCTGTGTCTGTCTGTGACACATTGAATGCACATTTTGGGGCTTTTGTAACAGACATTTGTGACAGAAATTTCGGGCAGAAAATTTTGGGGCTTTTGATGTTTTAGTGCTGCTGAGCACTAATTGCACCTTGGGAAGCGTGCATCAGTGACAGTTTTTTTTTTGACAGAGTACCCTTTGCACATTAATTGCAGACTTGTGTTTGCTGCAATTTCTGGAAATTTGCAGATTTCCAGCCCGTACTGCATTGACATTGCTCTATTACCTTTTGGGAAATAATGGCAAATCAGGGAGGAGATGTATTCACCTATGTGTCCAAGGAAGACCGATTGGATGGGAACAATTATTCCCTTTGGTCTTTCATGATGAAGAACGTATTAGTGGCCAAAAATTTGTGGGATTATGTCAGTGGAGAGGAAGCACGACCGGGAGTTGTGGCTCCCGCTACTCCTCCTCCAGGAGGACGTGCAAGAGGGCAACCTCAGCCCCCTCCACCTCACCCCGCTCAGCCACTTCCCCCAAGAACTGCAGCTCAGAAAACTTGGGATACACGGGATGCACAGGCTATGTTGCTGATTGCATTGGCAGTTCAGCGTTCTATCATTCCTCATATTCGTTCAGCAGCTTCTTCACAAGAAGCTTGGTTGATATTGGAGCAGATGTTTGCAAGAAAGAATGAGACTCGCATCTCTTTCTTGAAGAAAGAGCTAGAGACTCTAAAGATGAATGAGGGTGATTCTATGCAGGATCATCTCAACAAAATTCAGGACTTGCGGGAGCAACTCATGAATGTGGATGAGTACTACTCAGATGCGCAGCTGCTTTCTACGACATTGAATTCACTGCCTCCCTCTTACTTGGCTTTTCATACTGCCTTGAACCTCACTATGAGGATTTCGAAAGAGCCCATCACTTTCATTCAGCTTGTCAGTTTGCTTCTAGAGGAGGAGCAAACTAGACGGAACAGTGGTGTGGATGGTATAGCCTCTGAGCAGGCTTTTATGTCAAGGCAGAAGGGTAAAAACAGCCAAGGGAAAAATGCTTCGCAGAGTTCTGGTAGTAGTAACACTTCACAGACAAGTCAGAAACAGGGGGGCACGCAAGCCAAGAAAGGAAAATGCCATTACTGCAAGAAGCCTGGCCACTACATCACTGAGTGCAGGAAGCGCATCGCCAAAGAAAAGAAGGAGGAGTCAGGGATGTCTGTTTCTGCAGCTCCTTCCACTGCTAGTGAGTCCGCGTCCTTTGTTGCAGACAGGGACTATTGTTTTTACACTTGCAGTTATGATGTCTCTTGGGCTGATAGAGCATTTAGCTCTACAGAGGATGCTGACACTTGGTTCTTTGACAGTGGTGCTTCACGGCATATCACATCTCGTAGAGATTTGTTTGCTTCTCTTGGTGCACCTCCCGTTGGGAAGTCTGTTCAGTGTGCTAATAATGCATCATACCCTGTTCGTGGTATTGGGGAGATTCAGCTTACAGCCATTGATGGCTCTATTCTCCGCCTACAGGATGCTTTGTATGTGCCTGGCATTAAGAAGAATCTGCTTTCCATTTCTTCTATGGCACGTTGTGGTTTGCAGGTCACCTTTGATGATGACCGTTGCATGGTCCGTGACAAGGAACACATGACATTGGTCTTGACAGGTTCTCTGTGTCATGGGTTATATGAGTTGGATGCTCTTTCGGTAGATCAGTCTGCATATTTGACATCCACTCTTACTCCTGCTATGTTAGAGGCAGAGTTATGGCATGCTCGTTTGGGGCATGTAAACTATGGCAGCTTGATGCTATTACAGCGTACTCAGATGTTGGATGGATTACCTCTCTTGGAGAGACCTCCTGAGCATTTATGCGAGGGTTGCATTTTGGGGAAAATGCATCGTTTCTCTTTTCCCCGTGATGTTGCTTTTAGAGCAACAGCCAGATTGCAGCTTGTGCATTCGGATGTTTGTGGGCCCATGCAGACACAGTCATTGGGTGGTTGTTACTATTTTGTAACATTTATTGATGACTTTACACGTTTGTGCTGGGTCTACTGCTTGAAAAAGAAGTCAGAAGTGTATGATGCATTTTTGGCTTTCAGTGCACTTGTGGAAACTCAGTCTGGTTGCAAGATTAAGACTCTCCGTTCGGACCGAGGGGGGGAATACATGTCCTCTATGCTGAATTCTTATTTGCAGCAGAAGGGCATTATCCATCAGTACACTACTGCATATACTCCACAGCAGAATGGGGTAGCAGAGAGGAAAAATCGGTCACTCATGGAGATGGCCAGATGTATGCTGAAGGCAAAGAGTTTGCCTCATAGTTTTTGGATGGAAGCCGTCATGTGCGCTTGCCACATTTTGAACAGATGCCCTACCAAGGCCTTGAAAACCGTCACACCTTTTGAGGCTTGGCACAGCCGCAAACCTTCTGTTGGCCACTTCCGTACTTTTGGGTGTCTTGCATATGCCCATATTCCACAGATACTTAGAAAGAAGTTGGACAACAAGGCTGTAAAATGCATCTTTATGGGATATAGCAGCGAAAGCAAAGGCTACAGACTCTATGATCCCGTGACCAAGAAGGTTTTTGTCAGCAGGGATGTTGTATTTGATGAAAAATCAGAATTATCCTTGGCTGGTTTTGATACATATCAGGCTGCCCGTGATGTCTTTGAAGGGCTGCTGCCCATCACATTTGGTGATTCAGCTGGTACTTCAGCAAATGAACCTAATGTTCAGCCAGCTGCTCCTATGGAACATGCAGTAAATCAGCACATTGCTGAAACTGAAATTCAGCAGGAACTTGTACACAGTCAGGAAGCAAGACAGGTGCCTAGATGGTACACGCAGACTATGAGAGATAGTCATTTGGAAACACCCTTGGCTGGTCGTACTCGAAGGCAAACTCGACTGCATGATTCAGCACATTCCATGGAGTTTGTTATGGCAGCATGTACTCATGATAATGAGGAGCCTGAATGTTTTGAGGATGCACGACATAGTGTGCATTGGATGGCAGCCATGCAAGCTGAATTGGATTCTATTCATAAGAATCATACTTGGGATTTGGTGTCTTTGCCAGTTGGCAAGCGTGCCATTGGTACGAAATGGGTCTACAAATTGAAAAGGAATGCAGATGGATCCATAGATAAGTACAAGGCACGGCTGGTAGCTAAAGGCTACGCACAGAAAAAGGGCATTGACTATGAGGAGACCTTTGCTCCTACCTCCCGTATGACGACCATTCGGTCTATGATTGCCTTGGCTGCACATTTTGGTTGGAAAGTGCATCAGCTGGATATAAAGACTGCATTCTTACATGGGGAACTTCAGGAAGAAGTGTATGTACAGCAGCCCATTGGTTTTGCAGTTGAAGGCTCAGAAAATTTAGTATGCAAGCTGAAAAAAGCTCTATATGGTTTGAAACAAGCTCCACGAGCTTGGTACGCAAAGATAGATGCTTTCTTGCTTAGTCAGGGGTTTGTAAACAGCCCATCTGAGTCTACCCTTTATGTACATAAAGAGGGGGGATCCATGCTGATTTTGTGTCTATATGTAGACGACCTTTTGCTCACTGGAACACGTGCTGATCAGATTTCAGCATTCAAAAATAATTTACAGCAAACTTTTGACATGTCTGACTTGGGTATTTTGCACTATTACTTGGGCATCCAGTTTGTACATGATGCTAGAGGCATTGGATTATGTCAGTCAAGGTACATTGGGCAACTTCTTGAGAAGTTTGGCTTACAGGATTGCAAGCCAGTTTGTACACCCATGGAACCTGGGCTCAAACTGTCATTACATGATGACAGTGATTTGTTTGATATCCATACTTATGCTCCAGCAGTGGGATGTCTCATCTATCTATGCCACACTCGGCCAGACATACAGTTTGCCGTTTCAGTTTTGAGCAGGTACATGCATCAGCCTCGTATGTCGCATTGGCAAGCTGTGAAGCGTGTGTTTCGTTACTTGCAGGGTACTAGAGCTCTTGGATTGCTTTATGCCAAGGGGGGACCACTGCAGTTACATGCTTACAGTGACTCTGATTGGGCTGGTGATTTTGATACTCGTCACTCCACTAGTGGCAATTGTTTCTTTCTTGGCTCGTCATGCATTTCTTGGCTTAGCAAGAAACAATCCACTGTTGCCACGTCGTCATGTGAAGCTGAGTACAAGGCAGCCTTCACTACTGCAGTTGAGTGCGTATGGCTTAGACGCTTACTTGCTGATTTGGATGTATCTGTTACGGAGCCTACTCCTTTATATACTGACAGTCAGAGTGCCATTGCAGTGGCACGGAACCCTGTGTTTCATGCTCGCACGAAACACATAGAGATTCACTACCACTTTGTCAGAGAGAGGCTACATGCAGGTGATATCAGCCTTGTCTACTGTCCTACCACCAGCAATGTGGCAGACATCTTCACCAAAGCTCTTCCACGAGACAAATTTGAAGCATTTCGCGATGCTTTGAATTTGACGCCCTTTGGTGGCGGATGATCCTTGTACACTTGATCACTCTTCACTCCAGGGGGGTTTGTTGGGTATCTCACACGCCTTACTTACGCCTACGCTCATATGGGAGTGTGCGGGTGATCACTAGGACACTGGGGCACTTTTTACTCTCGGTAGGAGAGGTTTTTTCCCCCAGATTATGTGTACTATTTTGTATGTGCTTGTGGTGCACACTTACGGGCACTTACTGTGTTCGGGTGTGAACAGCCCCTTATAACTCTAAGGTATAAGGGTTATCATTTGTACTTTCAGCTTACACTCTATTTTAGTACTATTGCATTGGGTGTCGTGCTCAACTCTGTCTCTCACTCTCACACTGTCTACTGCACTTCAGCTGCACCTCGATCCTCTCCCATCTGACAACATACACATCAGATTACACTCAAATTAAAATATTCAGGGCATTTTGATATTTTTGTAGAGTAAACCAAGTATTGAAGGTTGTGGTAAGAAGATCAGGGATTATGACCCTAACTACACATGCCTTTCCAAGACCACTCTGCTTGAGAACAGAAAGCATGTTGTGGAGTAGGGTATGAAAACACAAGTTAGCTGGCAAAGTGGATTAGTGCCATTGAGTTGATTGGCCAACAGATTTTTGTTGGGTTCGGCTGTGCCATTGTTGAGGGCTCACATTATTGTATCATGTTGTATGGCTCATTGTTTGAAAAATTTGGTGAAGGAGAGTGGGAGATTATATGGGTGGAAATAGTTATTGAGCAATCTATGTATATGATTACTTTTCTATTGAAGCATCGATTTGCCTGTGATATCTTCTCCAAAAAATCAAGAAAAACAACTGCTAAAGTCCTCAACTATCCATCTCACATAGAGGCTCTTGATTTTAGATTGCTCGAGTGTAGTGGTGCATTTGATGCAATTGATTATGAAGCTCATGAAGCTAGCTAGCACTTCGATACCTGCTCACTCTAACTTTGATACATGCTTGCGAGTTGTGGTTGCTTCAATCTTAACTAATTTGTGACTTTTATAGCCTTCTTTGTATGGTTCAACCTTCATGCCGCAGGATGTTTGTGCAACTATCCTATGGTTGTCCCTAGATCTCAAAATCAATATGCTCCTCATTGGAGTCTTGGGACATAGATTTCATTTTGTGTGTGCAGTTGTTAGAATATCGTATCTTGGTAATTTCATTTATCCAAAGTCTAGATCTTCTTTTTTATGTAATTCATTAGAGTACTTTAATTGTTGTTAAAGTAAATTGCATTTTTCAAATATGCTGTCCCATCCCCTATCCTGTTTCCCTGGTTTAGTCTGTGCCCTTTCCCTGTCTGCTACCCTTGAAAAGACTCTTGTGGCATCACATATTTGGCTTCCGATATACACGCTATATGGATCATGGAGGAGTCGACAATTACAAAGGTCTGCTCCTTTTAGGGATAGGCATTGCAAATGCATTGATACTTTCAATCGTACAGGATTTATCTCCAGTGTGAATTCCGATGTTTGAATCCTTGGATATCGAACTACTATCCTTCTTAACCCAACAAAATTTCTATCCACACATAAGTTGAAATGCGCATGGATCCCACCACTAGGTGTCAGCATATGAAGAAAGAATCTAAGATCTATAATTTGAAAGGCGAAGAGAAAAACAAGTTAACATAATGCATGTGCATGACTACATCATATTGACTTGAGTTGGTTTACAAAGTATCCCCATTTGAGGGGGTACCATACCGACCTGCCTTTGCCCCATATTACATTGAGTCCAAGTTAATGTGCCCCATGTGTGCGCTTTCCTCCGTGATCTAGTGATGGAACTGCAAGGAGAATGGAGATAGAAAAACTCCAAGTAGTCTTTGAAAGTTGTGGACAATATGGTCTCATTGAACCCCTTGAAGTGCCAGTTTTGGGTTAAGCATAGTTGTAATTTAGGGCACATAGTTTCCAAAAACAATATTGCTAGCAACGTCTCAAAAGTCAAGGTAATCATTGACTTACTACCACTAATAAATTATAAGGGACTTCAATACTTTCTTAGCCACACTAAATAGTATTGGAAATTTGTGTTTAACTATGTGCTAATTGCTAGATTGTTATAGTTATTGTCTTTGAGTGGGCCAAGGAATGCCGACATGCTTATGAAACACTACCGAGAGGCCAGTAGGGATCCAATCTCTAAAGAGAGCATAAAATTTTGTATCTGGCTTCAGGAAAGCTTTAAGTCCATTTGCATGCTGTGTGAACAAAGGAGCTGACAATTGTTAATGCCTGTCTGCTGCTGTGTATCTGGTTATGAATCCCCATCCCTGGAAGAGTCTAATCTCAAATCTGACAACATGCAATGTATCCTCTCTATCCAAATGTTTGCCACAGACATTCCAACGAATTGTCCATACTATTGGTTCTACGAACACATAACATTCATCAGCCTGATTAAGATTGCATGCACTACCATTTTTATGGACAGAAATATTGATTAGCCTGCAGAAAAGTGGTCTATAAACACCTTTGCATGAAAGCAGCAAACTCAGATTGTAATTGACTAAGCTGAATAGGCATATGGTTTTCAGCGACACGAATTGCATCTTCCCAGTGATTCCTTTCTTTGTAGATGTCTATGGAAAGATCTGGCCTCTTTGCCTGCCCATGAAAACATAGAAATCATTTTGTATCCAGTTCCAAGTAGCCAGAGGTAGTCTCAACAAATGTGTCAAGTACCTGGAGAAATAAAGCCTCAGCTCTGCTCAGCTCATTTTTCTCGCAAAGTGCTTTTGCTTGAGCAACCTAATAGCTCATTGGTCTTAGTTATGTGAACTGTGTTTCTGACCATTATCAGACACAACTTTGTAAAAATGCAGATAAAACTCGGACTCTCTTTTTGTTTGCATTTTCTAAAACAATTGTCTGTTACTAGGGTACAGGACAGCTTACTTCCAGGAGTAAAGCTTACTTAAGTCTACTGTACAGCTCACTTAAGGGATAATGCTTACTTGGACATCTGCAACTGATGAGGGGTCAAACAAGTCAGCAACTTTTAGAGCAGCTTGCCAATCTTGTTTATTGATGTACATTTCTATGGCTTTTCTTGGTTTTCCTGCTTTTAAAAACTGATCTTCTGAGTCTCTAAGATGACCTTGACCTTTTAAAATCTCCGCATATGCAAGATGAACCTGTAAATTGACAAAAATCCTGCAAAACATTGTCAGTTCATTTACAAAAATTTTGTTGAACATTGTCAAAATCTTGCAGAAATCAAAGTCCATTTCAAAATTCTGTTCTTCTTAGTAGAAATAGTGGACATTAACTGGAAAGTTGAATTGGAAAGGACCATAGGTACAAAGTGGTTGCTCAAGGGTCAAAGCATCAAGGGGGTGATCACACTGCTTCTCTCTGATGCATGTGACTGGTGATTACCCTGCCCTCTCCTCCTTGGCATTGGCACCTTGTCTTGTGCTTTGCACATGCAAACTAATGGTTTAGAAATAGGCAGTTTTCCCATGGCTCTCAATATCCTCTCTCGTTACTTGGCATCCTGCTCTGTGAAGGTTCCTTACGCAAGTCATTCCTCTTGAAAAGCATTAGAAAGGATGTCTAGGCATGCAGGCTTCAACTGACTTCCATTTTTTAAGGATTTACTGGTCAATCTTATAAAGAAAATCAGTGGACATCAGATAAGCTGCCATTAAGGCCCCAAGGATTTACTTCAGGAATCTCTGGCTGAAGTTGCCACATTTTAAACCCAGTGTTGAACTTATTATTTGAGTTTCAAGCTGTAAATGAAGGCGGCCTTTTCCGGTCCATGTATTCCATAAGACTGGGCATGATTATTGTGCAACCCACTCCAAGTCTCCTCATGTTGCCTCTCTTGTCTCTTCCTTTGGGTTTACATTTTCTTCCCCTCTGTTTTCAAGGTGATCTTCACTAAAAGAATCAGGCAATATCAGATGCGATGCTATTGAGGTCCAGCTTAAGGCAGTCTTCGCAAGCTTGTTTCTTATGAAGAACATACTCTCTCTTATTTTGACAGCTTTGTTTGAACTGGTATGCTAATCTTTTTTATTGTTTGGTTTGACACCTCTGTTGAGAGTTTACATTTTGCTGGTCAAGCTAGGTGATTAGGAAAAAGGAGGTCAACCTCTAAAAACTTGTGCTTTGAAGCTGCATGGAAAAATACAAATGCATGGTCAAAATTACCCATATTGACAGTGTGATCTATTGCTTGGTCAAGAAGGCCCAGTTTCAGTCATTCTGCTTCATCGACTTAATCCAATGTACTTGCCTATGAAAGCCACCTTCAGTCTGAGTTCAAGAATTAGACTTAGCATCAGAACACAAGGATTTACTTCAAGGAATTTCTATGCTAAAGTAGCTACATTTTGAACCCATTGTTGAAATTGTTATTTGAGTTTCAAGCTGTAAATGAAGATAGCGCATAGAAACAGGGAACGCCCGTTCCGGGCTGTAGGAACGGATTAACGTGTTCCGGCATGCGTCTACCTGAGAAACACTCATGGAACGTTCTTGCCCGTTCCCAGCCCCGTTCCTGCCCGTTCCAACCCCGTTCGGGGCCGTTCCAGCAGGCGTTCCCTGTTTGGAACGGCCGTTCCCTGGAATCAGACTGCACTGTCCCCAAATTTGGGGCATTTCAGATCATGGATTGCCCCAAATTTGGGGCACTTTTTCAGCAAGGATTTGGGGCATTGGTCTTGGTTGCAATGTCCCCAATTTTAGGGCATTTCAGATCAAGCATTGCCCCAAATTTGGGGCTTTTTGAGCAAGGATTTGGGGCATGGAATTGGCTGCAATGTCCTCAAAAGGATTGCCCAAAATTTGGGGCTTTTTCAGCAAAGATGCGGGGCATCGGACTTGGCTGCAATGTCCCCAATTTCGGGGTATTTCAGATCAAGCATTGCCCCAAATTTGGGGCATTTCCAATGTGTTGACTGAATTATTTATATATATATATATATATGCTGTTCCCCCCATTCCCGTTCCCCAATCCTAAGCGTTCCCCTTGTTCCGGGGGGGTCCTGTTCCCATTCCCCATTCTTGGTAACTATGAGATAGCGTTTTCCTGTCCACATGTTCCATAAGAAATGCAACTGTTATTTGAAAGTGGCAACAGAACAAGCCACTCCAACTTTCATAATGTTTCCTCTCTTCTCTCCTCCTTTAGGTCTACATTTTCTTCCTCTCGCCTTTCAAGGTGATCTTCACTAAGAATCAGGCAACATCAGATGCCCTGCTATTGAGATCCAGCTTAAGCCAGTGTTTGCAAGCTTGTTTCTTATGAAGAACATGCATCTCTAATATTCTGATAGTCTTGTCTGAAATAGTATGTTAATGTTTTTCATCTATTGATTTAACACCTCTGTTGAGAGTTACATGTTACTGGTCAAGCTAGGTGGTTATGAAAAGATGGTCAACCTCTGAAAGCTTGTCCTTTGAAGCTGCACAGCAAAATCCAAATGCATGGTCAAAATCACCAATATTGATAGCATAATCTATTGCTTGGTCAAGAAGGCCCAGTTTTGTCAGTAATTCTGCCCCATCAACTTGATCCAATGTACTTGCCCATGCATAAGCCACCTTCAGTCCAAGTTCAAAAATTAGAATTGAATTCAGAGCACATGGGAACAATTGTGGTAAGTTTGCACTTAGATGTACAAGCAAAAAGCTGTGTGGTGCTGAATTAAGATCTACTAACTTGTGTGGTTGCATGAGGACCACTACATGATTTAGCAACACGCAAGGCATCTTCCCACATGCCAGAAGTTGTATACATCTGCCAAACTCAGTAAAGAAGAAAGGATATCTATTTGAAAATTTCCAGAAGGATTAAGCCCCACAAGTGTAAGAAGATAATAAAATCACTTGAGACTTCCAGCTTCAAATTTTAGTTATGACAATTGAAGTAGTCAACTACTGATCTCAGATAAAAGTTTTCAAGCTTATTATTACATGACAATTGAAATAGTCAACTAGTGACTTGAGATATCTAATTCCAGCTACAAATGCTTGCTTGTTATTGTAAGCAGCAGGAGATATGAGGGACTTAGTACTGACTTGAATCTAGTATTAGGTCAACTTTTTGAGTGCCTGGCCTTGCCACATGTTGCCTGCCTGCACACTGCCCTCCTCTTCCTCCTCTCCTCTCTCTTATGCCTCCTCGCCTCCCATCAGCTTGCACACTGTGTGCCCCTTTTCCAACTGCAGCCTACCCATCCCTCTCTCCCACCATCTTTCTCTCTCATCCTTGGTGGTCTACATTGCAACCAGTGTGCCGCCTTCCCCCTCCTGCTCCCATCTCTCCTGCTTGCCATTGGCACAAAGTGGGTCTATAAGCTGAAAAGAAAAGCGGATGGATTCATTGATAAGTATAAAACTAGGCTTGTGACGAAAGGCTATGCGCAAAAGTAAGGGCACTGATTATGAGGAGACGTTTGCTCCTACATCCCCTATGACCACCATTTGGTGTATGATTGCTTTGGCTACCCATCATGGTTGATATTAAAGCTGCATTTTTACATGGTTGATATTAAAACTGTGCACCAACTTGATATTAAAATTGCATTTTTACATGGGGAACTTCAAGAAGAAGTGTATGTACAACAGCCCATTGGTTTTGCAGTTGAGGGATCCAAACACTTGGTATACAAGCTGAAAAAGGCTTTGTATGGTTTGAAGCAAGCTCCATGAGCTTGGTATGCAAAAATTGATGCCTTTTTACTCAGCCAAGGGTTCATTAACAACCCATCACAGTCTACTCTTTATGTATGCAAAGAGGGGGGAACCTTGCTGGTTATATGTCTTTATGTAGATGATCTTCTGCTCACAGGGACACATACAGATCACCTTTCAGCATTCAAGAAAAATTTGCAGCAAACTCTTGAAATGTTAGATTTGGGACATTTGCATTGGGCATTTAGTTCATTCATGATGCTAGAGGCATTGTATTGTCACAGTCCAAATATATTGATAGACTCCTTGAGAGGTTTGGCTTACAGGATTGCAAGCTAGTTAGCACACTGATGGAGATTGGACTCAAACTGTCTTTGCATGATGACAGTGATTGGTTTGACATCCATACATATGCTCCAACAACTGGATGTCTCATTTATTTATGCAAACACAAGGCCAGATATTTAGTTTGCAGTTTCAGCCTTGAGCAGATATATGCACAGTCCACATGTCACATTGACAAGTTGTGAAGCGTGTTTTTCGTTATTTATAGGGTACTTGGACTCTTGGACTACTTTATGCCAAGGGGGGACCATTGCAACTACATGCTTGCAATGATTCAAATTGGACTGTTGATTTGGATTCATGTCATTCTACGAGTGGAAATTGTTTCTTTCTTGGCTCATCTTGCATTTCTTGGCTTCGCAAAAAACAAGCCACTGTTGCCACATCATCTTGTGAAGCTGAATACAAGGCAACTTTCACTACCATAGTTGAATGTGTATGGCTAAGATGTTTGTTGGCTGATCTTGATGTATTTGTCAAGGAGTCTATTCCTTTGTTTACTGACAATTGGAGTGCCATTGCAGTGGCGCGGAACCCAATGTTTCATGCACACACGAAACACAGAGATCGACTATCACTTTGTCAGAGAGAGGCTACATACAAGAGATATTAGTCTTGTCTACTGTCCTACCACCAGCAATGTGGCAGTCATCTTCATCAAAGCTCTTCCTTGCGATAAATTTGAAGCATTTCGCAATGCTTTAAATTAGATTTCCTTTGGTGGATGATCCTTGTACGCTGATCACTTTTCACTCCAGGGGGGTTTGTTGGGGTTGACTTATGCCTACACTCATAGAAGAGTGTCGATGATTTGTAGTAGGACACAGGGGCACCTTTTACTCTCCTTATGAGAGGTTTTTCCCCCCAGTTACATTATCTTCTATTTTATGTGCCTATGTTACACAATTCGGTCACTTATCGTGTTTTACTCCTTTCGGGTGTAAACACACATTAACAACCCTAAGGTTTAAGGGTTGTACTTTCATTACACTCTTTGTAATTGCATTGGGAGTCGTACTGTATCCTCACTCTCCAATGTCAACTATGCACTCTCAAGTGAGAGCTTCGATCCTTACCCTCTCACATTGACATTGCTGTCTTCTCTTCTATGGTAGTTTGATCTTAAAAAGGCTATGCAGTCGAACGTGCCAGTTCTTACCATCTTTTTGTTTCTAATATCCATTTCACTTAGCATGCATTGACCTTCTTACGAAACTTTTAGAGCTAACTGCTTTCAGCTGACATACAAGTTATTCTGGTTGGCATATCATTTAGGACATACAATGAACAAGATGGGTATTTTTGACCTAAATTATCACCAGCGTTTGTTATTTACTCACGACTGCCAACTCTTCTTGCCTGCCTTTTCAGTGTTTTCAGCCCTCTCCACCTCTCTACCTCTTTCTTTGTTCTGATTTGTAGCCTTTCCTTTTCATTTTCTTTAGCATGAATGCATCATAGGACCTAAAGTTAAATTTAGAGACCTTACTTTCGGTCATTCAACAAGCTTACACAAGTCTTGAGATAAACCTCTTGCTTGTGTCTGCAGCCAACTACTCTTAGCGATATTTCACCTAGCCCAGCTCACATAGTAGGATCTTCTTGCATTGTGGGGTCCCATGTGCACTGATCAGTGAGATTCCTAAACCCCTTGAACAAATCTGGACCATTCTTCAATGCTCGCAGCAGGTAGATTAAGCATCTCACACTAGATGTATCTAGTCACTGCCCATGTACCGCCCATGTACTGACCGCTACACATGACCTAAACTTCTCTCAGTTACCCTGAAGGGGAAGAGGTTCTTGACAAGTGCAAGAGGCCTTTGGATATTCCCTTAGACATTCGTACAGCATTTTCTTTGTTCGACATGTGGGTTCACAACAAGGATTATTCTAGACTCCAAGATGGCATCACTATCATAACCTTCTTTCCTTGCCTATATGAGCACTTAACCCCTTTCATCCTAGAGATTGATAGTATTATTGGATGACTGATGGAGTGGGAGAGGTCCTACTTAGACCCAATAGATGAGGGCACCCTCTTGTACCAGTCAGTGACAGTGAAAGTACCCCTGATATGTGGAGGATTTGTTGCTTCCATCCATCACCATTCCCACCATTCCATGGAGGAGAGATGGTTCAGTAAGTAAAGCACATAGCATGCTGAGACAATGCTCTAGTTGTTGAGAGCATGGACATCTGGTAAGCCTCTTGACCTCAGAGATAGAGCGGTAGTATGCGGCAAACAGAGGAGCCTAGAGGGACCTCATCAAGATGAGGATGGCAACTTCTTGTCTTCTGTCTGATGCTATGGCCTATTTATATGCCCCTCTCCACTCACTTAGTATTGTTGTATTGGATTACATCCACCTGGAGAGAGGGAGACTGAATGCACTGCTGGTCATCACACATGTTGGTATTTCTGTAGCACTGTACTGTACATCTGATGCTTTCATTTATGGATCCTATTGCCCATTCATCGTTTGCTTTTGAGTTCTTGTTCTTCACTATTTTCATGATTTGTCTTTTCTCACTTCCGTTCATTTGTGCATTCTCACATGGTATAAAAAATGACTGCTGTTGCTGCTGTATTTACACTGATTACATGTCTGCAATCTTTGCATTTGCTGCTTCCCAACCTGCTTCATGCTGGGTGACCTGTTTGGCTGCTAATCTGAGCTGACGTAACCTGCATTTTCTGCTGTGGAGCTTCTTCTACAGCTGGACGACATCATTCCTGAATCATGAAACCTGTTTTCTGCTGTTATTGATGGCTGCACCTTGTGTTTTTGCCGCTACACCTGTGGTGGAGGGCTGGGACTGCTTTGCAAAGGCTGATTACACTGTCGCCTGTGGTTGTGATCCCTCACTACTCACTTCACTGTTTGGGTTGGTATCTGTGCTTTTTTGATTGTTTGTGTGAGATTGAACTGCGAGCTAACTGTTGAATTCTTGTGTTGTTCAGGATGATTGACCTGAAGTGCCCCATGTTTCTCTGTCTATTCTCTGTTATCATCCTATGTATCACCCTTATTCTCTATGATGGAGAGGATACAGGGTGATTCGGAGACTATGAACATGAGGAGAGATGCTTTTCTCAGCACCTGGGATTCTGGCACTTCTTTCATTGTCAGCCACACATGATCTGGCACTATGGACCTCACAGTGGTTATTCACTTAGGCCTTATAATAGACTTCTCCTTTGTTGTATTTTTTTTTTTTGAAAGTCCCTTGCAAGGCTGTTTTGTACTCTGCCTTGGGATACTTTGTCCTAAGGGGATTTCTTAGTACAATCTTTCATTTCTCTGAAAAAGAAAACTCAAGTTTTTCTTAAACCCATGTGCAGCTAGTCCAAAATTTCTAGAAGATGTATTATGACTTGCTGACTTGTGTGGTCTGTAGACCAATGTGACTAGCATGGCTTTTGAGTGATTTGATTAAGGTGACTCGTGCGAATGGTGTGATTTACATTTCTTGGCAAAGATTGAAGGTGCGAGTTTTGTAATTGGCATCTGTTCAGTTCAAATTTTGTTGAGTTGTTTTTGGAGTGGCCACTTAGTGCAACAAAATGGGAGCTGCCCAGAAGTTTTTGGAGCAACAAGAGAGTACTGCAGAAGGCAGAGGAACTCCAGCATGACATTTTGAGCCTATCCACATGTTGTGGCAGCTGAGAAGGGTGGCAACAACAGACAGAGGGGTTGCAATTTCAGTGGTGAGTGGTTTTGAGTCTGTCCCAGGTTGTGGCAGCCATGCTTTGTCTAGGCAAGCCATTGCATAGGTCCCAAATATGGAGGTTCTTGAGTAAGCCCTTGGTGCTAGAAGCAAATATGCTTGCTTCAGTAGAGGAAGAAGATTTGTGTGTGGAAGAGGCATATCTCTATCTATATTAGCCCTTGTGTAAAGACTCTATGAGTCTATTAGTGTGGTATCCACTGATTTGTAAATGGCTAGACTTCATTCTAGGAAAATTTGATTCCAGTTTGATAGACATTGCTCTTGTTGAGATGCCTAATTCTGGTGGTGATTCAGAGATAGATGTTATGCATGAAGAGTTGGAAATTGTATATACTTGTGAGATGCTATTTTTTTTGGAAAAATAAAACTTGACCATAAGGCATGTTTTTTCAGCACCAGAAGAGTGATGACCAAACCTAAAGCCTTACCTTGTCTGATGTGTTCACCAGAAAAAATGAAAAAAATAAATAAAACTCAAACCTTCATAGCACTTTTCCAATCGTGCACCTCCAAGTAATGATATTCTGCATCTCTTAATAGTCCTGTTTCAGATAAACAAGAGAAAAATGTAAATTACATATTCTGTTTAGTTTACCACCCTGATAGTATGTTTCTATTACTAGAAGCCAGTGGAAGTTTTACAAGCTGAGAATATGGTGTCTAGACAGTATAATCAAGCATAAGAATAACCAAATGAATAAAGCACGATAATTTTTTCTTGTCATGGTGAGGTAGAAAAAGCTTAAACCTTTGTTTCTAAGAAGATTAGCAAGGTCTGTATGGGTTTCTTTAAGGCCTTCCTGTATAATTATGATAGCAAAGCATCATCAGAAACAGCAATTACTTTGCAAAACCTGAGACGACAGCGACACTTTCTAACGACACATCCCAATAGAAAGAGACATAAAACCTTCTTATATTTTGCAACCAGCTGAATCATGTCGTCAAACATTCCTTCTTTTTTATACATGTTCACAGCAAGCTCTGGTTTTCCAGCTTCAATATAAAGTTTTTCTGCATCCTTGAAATGTCTAGAAGCCTCATAGTCCCTTGCTTGATGCAGGTAAATGGATATTGCTTCCTCCACAGACAATAATTGAGATGCAACCTGGAGATTAATGGATAGCCTAGCACTTTACTTGGGAACTACTGATACAGAGCAAATGATATGCTTGACCTACTAATATGTAAGTGTACCTTCTCTGCAGATTCCAACTTATTTGCTTTTAAGTACATTCTCATGGCTTCACTCAGTAAATTTGCATTTCTGTATAATGCTTCAGCTTCTTGAAACTGCTTTGTTTTCTCAAAGTGCTGAGCTAACTTGATATAGAAAGGTTTCACAACCTTCACAAAGGAGAGCTGTCAGGTCAGCTTTTGTTTATATACATCAAACATGAAATATCATTTGACTGACCTTGAAGTCTTGATTAGCCATAATTTGAACAGCTTTGTTCCATTCATGCGATGCTATTGCTGCCTCAATAGCTTTAGAAGCACAGCCTGCTTCAAGGTAATGCTTGATTGCTGCCTCCATCTGTGTCCTCCAGAAAAGGATGCCATTTACTTCAAAAAAGAGAGAAATGCATAATCCTTCTAAGAGATCTGTCAACATCATATTACTCTATGAAGAAATCACACAGTAGATAGCTAGGTATCTAATATATGGGTATGTGAGAATACTCAACATTATTCACTCATTGAGGAGGCAGGGCCAAAATGAATGCAGGAAAGAAAAACACCAGCTAGCCTCTTTCCTCTTAAAATGGAAACAAATTGCTAGGACTGTAAAGATCACATATGCTGATGTAGGTCAAGACATCCCTTTTGTCATGGCACCGATTATTTTGAACACACGATTCAATGGCAGCAAACCTTGTGCATGAAAGTCATGTGTAAAGACCTCAAGGAAAGTGATCAAATGGCTGTATCTTATAAATAAATGTGACAGAGGTCATTTTTAGACATCAAACCACATTGACAACCTTTATTAGCTCCCCCCAAAAAGAGAACCCATCTTAAACATAATATAGGACTTTTATTACATTCTTGACATATAGGGCAATGTATCTCCATATGCCTAGTCCAACAACTGTCTCATGCCAAAATGGAAGTCTCAGGCCATGAAGATACGTGGTTCTAGATTGGAGGAGGTAAGACAGTGCTCTGCCAGGACAAAAACAGGCATGGGGTTAAAGGGCTTTGATTGACCTATACAATCAAAATTCCTCTTCCTTTTGATCCCTAATATCACTCTACCATAAAGTGGCTTACCAGTACAAGGCTGATAATATTGATCCACTGGCTGACTAATCCATTGCTCTAGAAAGCCCAGATGAGCCATGTTTCCCCTCAAGTGACTCCTATTTGGGTCTGTTGCATGCCTTTCTGAAACCCAGACACCTATCTCCTGACCACTGGGGGGATCCACTACATAACCTCACAGAGTGAAAATATTGTCCAGAGTAGTCAAACCCTATTCGCATATTGTGGATGATGTTTGGAAGACAAGATCCTCAGGTCATCGTTTGGGGGGGGGGGGGGGGGGGGGGGAGGTATGTGCTTCAGACTGTATACTACATTTGCCTTCTAAGGCAGTGTTTTTCCTGTGGAATGATGGCCTAGGTCACCTTGCAAAACATTGCCCCAGGATGCATCAGGGAAGACAGGTTGTTCATCCTTGCCCAGCCTCCTTTGTCACACTTCATGAGTGAGAGACAGTGGCAAAGGAGATAAGGTACCAACACAGAAGACAAAGACAGAGACTAGGACAAGAGTGGCAGAGGTGACAAGCCACAGAACAGAGGAGACAATGAGGACAGGTACAACAGCCAGAGAGACAGTAGAGAGTTGTCAGGGACCAATTCTGCTGCTTATAGAGATAAAGTAGTAGGTGTGCTGCGTACTCTAGTGGTGGCATTCAACCCCCTCTCCTAGACTATTCTATTCATGACAGATACTTCAGCCATTTACCCTCCCCCTTAGTCACCTATGGTAGTGCTAGACATACCCCAACTACTAGTTGCCAACATTGTAGCTGATTCCAATATGCTATTTCACATGTCCTTGGTACTTATAGGGGGGTTTCCCCTCAAGGGGAGAGAGGAGTTGGTTTCAGAGATCCAGGCCACCCCACAGAGGAAGGGAGGGAGAAAAAATGAGGATATGACTTAAGATGACTCCCTAGACTCTGCTGATTTCCCTACTCTTCACAAGGCTGCAGAGATTGCAGAGAGAAGACATGATAATCTTTGCAAAGCATTAGATGTTTGGACTCTCTTTGGTCATGCTTCTAGTCTTCATATCAATGCTTTGAAATCAGCCATTCTCAGTTGCACGGAGTCAGATTTGCAGTCATTGGACTTGCAGGGAATGGTTGTTCCCCGTGGTTCCATTGTCAGGTATCTTGGGTACCCTTTGGGTGTTGATGTTCGGCCAAAGCACCTACTAGAGTGGATTTCACAGAAACTGGCAGCTAAAGTCACAGGCTTGGCCCTTCCATGTTCACCTCAAAGTAGCTCAGACAATTATGTTGCCAATGCTCACATATTTCTTGCCATTGCTGCCTTGGACTACTACTACATTGAATGCTCTTACTCAGTACATTCGTTTCATGTTATGGAAGAAGGATTCCTTGCATGCAGGCATTTCATGGATTTCTTGGTTGCATGCATGTACCCCCAAACGCATGGGTGGCGGGGCTATTTTGGATGCCGAAACTTATATGCTGGCACTCCGTTGGTCTCTTTTTCGTGCCATGTGCTTGGATCATCACCCGTGGGTCTTTATAGCCCGTTATTTTCTTGAGGAGCACAGGCTTGTGCATGGTAATACCCAAATTCGGAGCTCCTGGTGGCATGTTCTTAATGCAGACTCTCGGTTTTCTAGTCCTTCATCCTCCCTGCTTGCTCATTTGGTATGTTCCTGGAAATTGGTTCTCCAGAAGGCTCAATGGCATCCAGCGGAGGACCGCTTAGCTACTAACTCTTTTCAACTGGAATTGTTGGCAGCCTCGCGATTACTTTCTTGGGAATGCAAACATGACCTCAGACCAAAATTTAACCACATGGCACGTTTGGGCTTGACTTCAGTTGCAGATGCCACCCTTGCCAG
Source organism: Lygodium microphyllum (assembly GCF_053477565.2). Taxonomy (NCBI): domain Eukaryota; kingdom Viridiplantae; phylum Streptophyta; class Polypodiopsida; order Schizaeales; family Lygodiaceae; genus Lygodium; species Lygodium microphyllum. Next base: position 47,488,034 of record NC_141153.1, on the reverse strand, counting down.
TCGCAATGTGTTGATATCGTTTCGTACAGCCAGGAGGCTTTTCAGGATCCCTCGTGGATACCGTGATTTATGGGGACAGCTTTTGATGGTGCTCCAGAGTAGACAACCCTTTCCTGCCCTTGCTTCAGTTCTTCCTTGGCAGGACTGGGCCCTTGTAGGCCAGTTGAATTTGGAAAAGGCCTCAGCTAACCAGGTGTATCATCTTTTGATTAAAGATCATCAATGGTTGGTTACTAAAGCTAATACTGTATGGGGATTGCGTAAATCTCAGTCATGGTGGAAGGTAACTGTGATGGAGGGCTGGTTGAACAAGACACCTTTCAAATGCAAGGTCTTTCTTTGGAGGGTGATGATTGGTGGTCTTCCTCTTGCTTCAGTCCTTTCCAAGCGTCGAATCTCCAACGGCAATTGTTTCTTTTGCACCACCAGTGTGGAATCGGCCCGTCATTGATTTATTTCTTGCTCTCTCACTAAGAAAATCTGGTCACTCTTGTCAGCAGTTTGGCGAGCAGTGGTTGGTTTCTCGCTAAGCTCTTTTGATTGGGTTTTTGTGCGGCCCAAATACCCCACACCGGCTCAGTCGCATATGAAGATCTTGTTTCACTTTCTCAGATACTGGGGCTGTTGGCACAATTGGACCATTCGGAATGCTTTTCTTTTTGATTCAGCCTCTAATGTTCAGGGACATATTGCTAGCTTGGCGATTATGTTCAGCAGAATCAGGAAGTCTTTTCTGACTCTGCAACGGAAGATGTTCTGGAAGCCACTGTGGACCCGAAACATGTTTTGCGCTCCTTTTCAGTGTTTTATGAACGTGCTGTGATCCTCTTCTTCACTGGTCGGATCCCACTGCTTTCCCGTATTCGCCAATGGCTGCACAGCCTGCTACAAGGGGAATGTGTTGAAGAGATTTTTGTTGGGCCCCGAGGTTTTTTTGAGGTGCTGTTGAAATCTGAGACGCACCATGCTGCTCTCCTGTCTAAACTGCCATTGTTCATTGATCGCCGTTTGGTCCATGTTGTGCCATGGCGCCCAATGGCAGATTTTCAGCGCCTGCTGCAACGTGAATGCCCTGTGTGGGTTGAAGTGGAAAACTGCTCGGTTGTTTATTGGCCACTGTTGAAGGACGCCATGGCCGCTGTGGGCACTATTCTGGTCCCCCCCAGCCTACGGGCCATGAATCGCAACCGTCTGTGCATGCTATGGGACAATTCTAGGAAAAGGCCTGCTTGGTTACGTATTAATTGCTCTGGTATATATCCTTTACATTTTCGTTTGAAATGGGGCAACTTTGCAGGCCATTGCTTTTCGTGTGGAAAATTGGGGCATTTTATGGCGGAATGCCCAGAGAAGCATCACACTTCAGATGCCGAGCAGGTTGCGCTGCCCATCGAAGACATGGTGTGTGATGCTACGTCGCAGGATGACACCCAGCCACCTAAAGTTTTGGATAAAGGTAAACAACAGGTCTCGGGTTTGGATTCCTGTGGTAATGACTGGGTAGATGTACGCGCGAAAAAAGGCAACAGGCCTGTTGCTGGCTGGTGGATTCTGTGTCTACTGCCTCAGCAGATTCCATCCGCATCTATATGCGCAGGAAAGAAATGTTGTCTTCAGAGCACTCTACTCCTGCTATGGTTTCCTCTGCTCCCCGTCAACAGCCACCTAGGAGAGTGTATTCGGATGGTCCGACGAGTCCACCTGCTAAGCTGGCTTTTTGATAATAGAGGTAACGCCATTACCCCATGGGATTGTCATTATCCTCGTTCCATCCCCAAGACAACGGATATGCCATCTACCTCCAAATCTGGTCGTCAGAACTCTTTTGCCGTCTTAGCTGATTTTTTGGATGAGGGAGTCCTGGACATTCTCGCAGAAAAGGTCAAATCGAGGCAAGCTGTGCCTCGTACCTAATTTTCTTTTGAATACACATGAAGATAGCCACGTGGAATGTGCGAGGAATTTGTTCGCGCCACAAGCAACATGCCATGTGGACTATATTGCATGAGAATCAGTGGGATGTCTTGTGTGCTGTTGAGCACAAGAGTCACGGTGAAGCAGGAAAAGTTGTGGATTGCTATGGCTTTCGTTTGTTCTATGCAGGGACACATGCCAGGCAGTATTCTGGGGTGCTTATGATTGTGCATGAAAAATACCAGCCGGTTCTTATTAAGAATGATGTACATGGTCGCTTTACGGTGATTGAAGTTTTATTCGAAGGAGAGATCTTATGGTTACTTGGCCTCTATGCTCCCAATGATCCTTTATCTCGCCGGGAGCTTTGGCATACTTTGCAGACTTCCTTGTCCCTTGGCAGACAGGGTTTTTTGATGGGGGATTTCAATATGTGTGTGGATCCGTCACAGTCCACATCAGAGCATTCGGTAATGGATGCGCCAGAAAGTCGTATGTGGCAGGAGTTGGCTCTTGCCGTTCTTAAGCAAGATCTCTGGTCGTGGCTGCATCCTTCTTCTACAGGGTTTACTTTCCATTCTGCCCAGTATGCGACAACATGGTCGCGGTTAGACCGCATATATGTCATGCAGAATGATGATTTCCTTCCTGAGATGCTCGAAATGAAAGTGTTGCAACAATATGCCTTGTCGGACCATTTCCCTCTCCAGCTTGAGCTCCTTGCACAACCCATTGCACCTTTCAAGCAATTTCTGGATAGACTCGCTTTGCGTTTCAACTCCTCTTATTTGAAGCATGCAATCTTTCAGGGCTATATACAGCAATTGATTGATAGATTCTTATCGGACTTCTCCTCCCAGGGCACTGCTTCGTTTGAAAGATTGCTCTCTAATGTGCAGCGGGTTGCTCGGCAGTATGGAATCCATCATGCCTCTCTTTGTCGGCGGCGTCGACAAGCAGCGGAGGACCTGCTGGCTTTGGTTCGTTCTTTGCTGGTGGACACTCCAGATGATGTATTTCTGCTGTCTCTGGCAATGCGCCTGGCTTATCTTATTAAAGAGTCTCAGTTGAAATCTTATCAGCAGGTCAAATTGCAACATCTGACGGAGACTTTGCAAGATAGTGCTTGTCAGACTCATAAGTTCTTTCGAGCTCTCCATGTCTCTCCTGCTCGAGAGAATATGACTAGACTCCAGGATGCAGATGGTCAAATGATCCTTGATCCGCAGACTATTGTGAATATGTGTCAGAATTATTTCCTCGACCTTCTTGGTTCCACTTCTGCTCCTTCAGGCCAAATGGTTCATGCTCGTTCAGTCTTTTATGATCTGGTCTGCAATCAGGTTCCGCAGGATATGCAATCTATTCTGGAGGCAGATATTTGTGAGGCGGAGGTTATGGATGTTCTGTTACACTTGCCCAAGGATAAAAGTCCTCGCTGGGATGGTCTCACCAATGAGTTCTTTGAGATTTTTGCCACCCAGCTCGTGAAACCATTGACGGCTTTGTTTCAGCAGGTGTGGGAAACGGGGATCATGCCTTCCTCATGGAAAGGTCTTATAAAACTGCTTCCAAAAGTTCCTTCGCCGTCTATGTTGAAATAGTGGCGCCCAATTTCTTTGATGGGTTCTATGTATAAAATCTTTTCCAAAGTAATGGCGAACCGGCTCCATAAGCATCTTCCTGCCATTGTGCATCCTCTCCAATATGGTTTCATTAAGGGCAGAAACATTTTGCACAATGTATTGAATGCGCAACTGGCGATTGATTATGCAAGGCATTTTAATCAGGAGGTCGTATTGGTTCAACTGGACCTAGAAAAGGCTTTTGATTATCTGGATTGGTCTTTCATTGTAGAACTCATGTCTTCTATGGGCTTTGGTGCTCGGATGTCTCGTCTGATCTACACTATCAGTGCTGCAGCGTCTTCGCGAGTTATGCTGAATGGAGGCGTTACCAAGCCAATTGTCCTTGCCCACTCAGTCAGACAAGGGTGCCCTTTGAGTCCTCTCTTCTTTGCCCTTGCGACTCATCCAGTTCTTTCGATGTTATCTCACATGGCAGCTTCTACTCAGTTGGCTGGATTGTCGCTTCCCTCTGGACAGCACTTCATTAGTCAATCCTTGGCTGACGACAGCTTTATGATTCTACATGGGGACAAGGATAACCTTCGCAAAGCTTTAGATGTTTGGGCTCTCTTTGGTCTGGCTTCCGGTCTTCGCATCAATGCTTTGAAATCAGCCATTCTCAGCTGCACGGAGTCGGATTTGCAGTCATTGGACTGGCAGGGAATGGTTGTTCCCCGTGGCTCCATTGTCAGGCATCTTGCGTACCCTTTGGGTGTTGATGTTCCCCCAAAGCAGTTACTACAGTGGATTTCACAAAAACTTGCGGCTAAGTTTCTGTATTGGAAGTCTCAGGCCTGGCCCTTCCATGTTCGCCTCAAAGTAGCCCAGACAATTATGTTGCCAATGCTCACATATTTCTTGCCCTTGCTGCCCTGGACTACTACTACACTTCGTTTCATGTTATGGAAGAAGGATTCTTTGCATGCAGGCATTTCCTGGATTTCTTGGTTGCATGAGTGCACCCCCAAACGCATGGGTGGAGGGGCTATTTTAGATGCCCAAACTTATATGTTGGCACTCCGTTGGTCTCTTTTTCGCGCCAGCTCGGAGCATCATCCATGGGTCGTTATAGCCCGTTATTTTCTTGAGGATCACGGGCTTCTGCATGGCAATACTCAAATCCGGAGTTCTTGGTGGCATGTTCTTAATGCAGATTTGCGGTTCTCCAGTTCTTCTTCATCTCTGCTTGCCCATTTGGTGTGTTCCTGGCGACTGGTCCTCCGGAAGGCTCAGTGGCATCCAACGGAGGATCGCTTAGCTACTAATTCTTTTCAACTGGAATTGTTGGTAGTCTCGCGGTTAATTTCGTGGGAAGGTAAACATGAGCTTCGACCAAAATTCAACCGCATGGCACGTTTGGGCTTAACTTCGGTAGCGGATGCCACCCTTGCTTTTCAGGATCCCTCGTGGATACAGGTATTTATGGGAACAACTTTTGAGGGTGCTCCAGAGTAGACAACCCTTTCCTGCCCTTGCTACAGATCGTCCTTGGCAGGACTGGGACTTTGCAGGCCGGCTGAATTTAGAAAAGGCTTCAGCTAACCGGGTGTACCATCTTCTGATTAAAGATCATCAATGGCTGGTTACTAAAGCTAATACTCTATGGGGATTGCATAAAATCCGGTCATGGTGGAGGGTAATTGTGATGGAGGGCTGGTTGAACAAGACACCCTTCAAATATAAGGTCTTTCTTTGGAGGGTGATGATTGGTGGTCTTCCGCTCGCTTCAGCTCTTTCCAAGCGTCGAATCTCCAAGGACAACTGTTTCTTTTGCACCACCACTGTGGAATCCGCCCGTCATCGTTTTATTTCTTGCCCCCTCACTCAAAAAATCTGATCATTCCTGTCAGCCGTTTGGCGAGTGGTGGTTGGCCTCTCGCTACGCTCGTTTGATTGGGTTTTTGCGCGGCCCAAATATCCTGCATCAACACAGCCACACATGAAGATCCCGTTTCACTTTCTTCAATATTGGTGCTGTTGGCATAACTGGACCATTCGGAATGCTTTTCTTTTTGATTCCGCCTATGATGTTCTGCGGCATATTGCTCGGCTTAAAGTTCTCTTGTATTGGCAGATAGATCTTCTCCGGCACTTTGACATGCTCCCTCGGGAGGACTTACGTCCTTGGCATATGGCAATTTCCTCTGTCTTTGCCATGACTTTGTAACTCTTTGGTTGTCTGGTTCTTGTAGAAAGTCAGCATGTACACACGATGGGGTAGAGCCATTGTGTATCTTGTAATTATGCAAACTTGTACCTTTTTCGTAATTAATACAATTACCTTTTACGGGGAAAAAAAAGGAGAGAGAGAGAGAGAGAGAGAGAGAGAGAGAGAGAGAGAGAGAGAGAGAGAGAGAGATTTACGAAAAAGAGAGAGAGAGAGAGAGAGAGAGAGAGAGAGAGAGAGAGAGAGAGAGAGAGAGAGAGAGAGAGAGAGAGAGAGTTATATTGGTGTGAGAGAGAGAGAGAGAGAGAGAGAGAGAGAGAGAGAGAGAGAGAGAGAGAGAGAGAGAGAGAGAGAGAGAGAGAGAGAGAGAGAGAGAGAGAGAGAGAGAGAGAGAGAGAGAGAGAGAGAGAGAAGTCGTGAGCGAGGAGCGATGGCGGGCCTTCATCCCGCCTGACCTAGCGCGCGTCGTTCACCCTGTGCAGCCGCGACCCCGTCAGAGCGTGCCGTTGCTGCGCCCGTCAGTCCCTCGCGTGGCCACGCCTGTCGCAGCTGCCACCGCCGTCTGCGCCTCGTGCCTGCTCGCTGCACGCCTGCTGCGACTTCGCCTGCATCGACGTCTGGCGTCTGCCCCTCCTGTCGAATGCTGCCCCGCCTGACGTCTGCCCTGCCTGACTACCGCCCTGCCTGACGCCTGCCCCGCCTGACGTCCGCCCTGACTGACGCCTGCCCCGCTTGTCGTCCGCCCTGCCTGACATATGCTCCGCCTGTGGTAGACTTCTCTGTGTCAGCGTGCAGGGCTGCCACAGCCACATTTACGCCTCCCCCGTGTTTCTCGTGTTACCCGACACCCCGGGTCATCTGCGTGTGTCTACCCGGTTCTCCGTTGTAGTCCTGTTGCTGCAGCCGAGTGGTGCACCCCCTGATCTGTACACAGAGGGAGAGAGAGAGAGAGAGAGAGCGACGCCCGAACGAGTGCACGCCTGTTCGCCTGTGGTCCCCTGCTTTTCGTCCGCGGGCAGTGCTCAGGAAGCCGTATGGCTGGCCTGGATATGGATTTTCTAGACGGGACGGTGGCAGCCCTTGGCCCTGATTCCGATACAGAGGAGCCGGAGGATATGATGCCCTACACAGAGGAGATGCCTCCGGGTTCTGAACTGCCGCCTGCGGGCAAACGCTCCAAGCATACTTCTGACGAGCCAATGGGTCCTCAGGAACGTTCCTATGCGCAGGTTGCCTCTGATCCGGTGGATTCGCAGGAGATTGACTGGGAGCATTTGCTGGACTTTGCCAATACTCTGCTTGGCGATTATGTCTAGCACAACAATGAAACTTTTTCTGACGCGGGCACTGATGATGTGCTGGAAGCCACGGTGGACACGAAATCAGTCTTGCGGTCCTTCTCCGTGTTTTATGACGTGCGGTTATACTTTTCTTCACTGGCAGGATCCCTGTGCTTTCACATATTCGCCAGTGGATGCACCATTTATTGCAAGGGGAGTGTGTTGAGGAGATCTTCCTTGGACCTCATGGCTTTTATGAGGTGCTGTTGAAATCGGAAACACATCGAGCTGAGCTCCGTCCAAGCTGCCATTATTCTTTGATCGCCGCTTGGTCCATGTTGTACCCTGGCGCCCTATGGGCGATTTCCAGCGTCTGCTTCAACGAGAATGCCCGGTATGGGTGGAAGTGGAAAATTGTCCGGCGGTTTATTGGCCATTGTTGAAGGATGCAATGGCCGTTGTGGGAACAGTGCTGGTGCCCCCAAGCCTCAGGGCTATGAATCGAAATCGTTTATGCATGTTATGGGACACAGCCAGGAAAAGGCCTGCGTGGCTTCGCCTCAATTGTTCTGGCATGCATCCTTTGCATTTTCGCTTAAAATGGGGCAACTTTGCAGGCCACTGCTTTTCATGTGGTAAATTGGGGCATTTCATGGCCGAATGCCCTGAAAGGCAACCGTCTTCCGAGGATGCGCAGGTTGTGCTGCCTAAGGATGACATGGTGCTGGATGCTCCGACACAGGAGGCCCTTCAGCCACCAAATGTCGTGGATAAAGGCAAACAGCAGGTCCTGGGTTTGGATTCTCGTAGCATTGATTGGATTGAGGCACGTAAAAAAAAAGGTAAAAAGTTGGATGCCGGCCTGGCGGATCCTGGGCCTAATACTTCACAGGATTCCGTGCGCACGTATATGCGCAGGAAAGAACTGTTCACTTCACAGCCGGCTGCGCGTACTATGGCCCCGTCTGGCCCCCGTAATCAGTCTACAAGGAAAGCCTATACAGACGGCCCCAAGGGCCCACCTGCTAAGCTGGCGTTTGATACAAACGGTAATGTGATTACACCCTGGGATCGGCGTTATCCCCGCCCCACTCCCAAGGCAGTGGATGTTCCTTCTACCTCTAAAGCAGGTCGCCAGAATTCGTTTGCAGTCTTGGCTGATTTTTTGGATGAGGGCGTCCTAGATGCTCTCGCGGAAAAGGTGAAAGCGAGGCAACAGGTGCCTCGTTCCTGACTCCCTTGTTTGAAGATATATGAAGATAGCCACGTGGAATGTGCGAGGCATTTGCTCTCGCCATAAGCAACATGCCATGTGGACTGTCTTGCATGAGAACCAGTGGGATGTATTGTGTGCAGTTGAGCACAAAAGTCACGCTGAGGCAGGGAAAATTGTGGATTGTTATGGCTTCCGTCTGTTTTATGCAGGGACACATGCTACGCACTATTCAGGCGTGCTGATGATTGTCCATGAGAAATACCAGCCTGTTCTTGTCAAAAATGATGTGCAGGGCCGCTTTCTGGTCATCGAAGTCTTATTTGAAGAAGAGATTTTATGGTTGCTGGGCCTCTATGCTCCGAATGATCCCGCATCCCGACGGGATCTTTGGTCGACTTTGCAGGGCTCCATGTCACTTGGCCGAAGGGGGTTTTTGATGGGAGATTTCAATATGTGTGTTGACTCTTCTCAGTCCACTTCAGGACATTCGGTAATGGATACGCCGGAAAGCCGGGTGTGGAATTCTTTTGCTTTGCGCGTGCTTAAGCAAGATCTTTGGTCGTGGCTTCACCCTTCTTTTTCAGGCTTTACTTTTCATTCCGCACAATATGCAACTACTTGGTCGCGGTTGGACCGAATGTATATCATGCAAGGGGATGATTTTTTGCCCAAGATGCTGGAAATGACGGTCTTGCAGCAATATGCGTTGTCGGACCATTTCCCGCTCCAACTTGAGATGCGGGCACAATCTATTGCACCTTTTATGCAGTTGCTGGATAGGCTTCCTTTACGTTTCAACTCCTCTTATTTAAAGCATCCCATTTTTCAGGGCTATATGCAGCAATTGATTGAGAGGTTCTTATTGGACTTCGCCTCTGACGGCCTGGCTGCATTTGCCCGGCTGCTCTCTAATGTGCAGCGGATTGCTCGCCAGTATGGGATTCATCATGCCTCTCTTTGCCGGCGACGTCGACATGCAGCAGAGGACTTACTGGCTTTGGTCCGTTCCTTGCTCGTGGATTCCCCAGATGATGATTTTCTGCTGTCACTGGAAAGGCGTTTGGCCCATCTTATTCAAGTCTTTCAGTTGAAATCTTATCAGCAGGCCAAGCTGCATAACTTGACTGACACATTGCAAGATAGTGCCTGGCAGTCTCATAAGTTCTTTCGTGCCTTGCATGCTTCTCCGGCTCGCGAAAATATGACTCGACTCCAGGATTCGGAAGGTCGCATGGTCACTGATCCGCAGACCATTGTCACTATGTGCAGAAATTATTTTATGGAACTTCTTGGTTCTTCTCCCTCGTCTTCTAGCCAGGTTACGCATGCCCGCTCGGTCTTCTATCATCTCGTCCGCCAGCAGGTTCCACTTGATATGCAAGCCACTTTGGAGGCGGATATTTGCGAGGAGGAGGTTATGGATGTTTTGTTGCACCTGCCGAAGGATAAAAGTCCTGGTTGGGATGGTCTCACTAATGAATTCTTTGAGAACTCGGCCACGCAGTTGGTGAAGCCATTGGCGGTCATGTGCCAGCAGGTTTGGGAAACAGGGGTCATGCCTTTCTCATGGAAACAAGGCCTTATCAAACTGATTCCCAAGGTCCCTTCGCCGTCAAAGCTGCAACATTGGAGACCAATGTCTTTGATGGGCTCGATGTATAAAATCTTCTCCAAAGTGCTAGCGAATCGGCTTCACAAGCACCTTCCAGCTATTGTGCATCCTCTCCAATACGGTTTCATCAAGGGCTGCAACATTCTGCATAATATCTTGAATGTGCAAATGGCTATTGACTATGCGCGGCACTCCAGTCAGGAAGTGGTATTGATTCAATTGGACTTGGAAAAGGCGTTTGACTATGTGGACTGGTCTTTCATTGCAGATCTCATGTCTGCTATGGGCTTTGGTACCCGGATGTCCCGATTGATCTACACCATTAGTGCTACGGCTTCTTCAAGAGTTATGCTCAATGGTGGGGTTACAGAGCCATTTGTCCTTGCACGCTCAGTCAGACAGGGTTGCCCTTTGAGTCCTCTTTTCTTTGCCCTGGCGACTCACCCGGTCCTTTCAATGTTATCCTCAATGGCGGCTTCTGCTCAGTTGGTAGGATTGTCTCTTCCTTTGGGGCAGCACTTCATTAGCCAATCTTTGGCTGATGACACCTTTATGATTTTGCGGGCAGACAGGGATAACATTCGAAAGGCATTAGATGTTTGGACGCTCTTTGGTCAGGCCTCTGGTCTTCGCATCAATGCCTTTAAGTCGGCCATTCTCAGTTGCACGGAGCCTGATTTACAGTCATTAGGCTGGCAGGGCCAGGTGGTTTCCCGTGGATCCATTGTCAGGCATCTTGGATACCCGTTGGGAGTGGATGTACGGCCAAAGGACCTACTGGAGTGGATTTCACAAAAACTGGCGGCGAAGTTTATGTATTGGAAGTCGCAAGCGTGGCCTTTTCATGTGCGCCTTAAAGTGGCTCAGACAATTATGCTACCAATGTTAACTTATTTCCTACCATTGCTGCCGTGGACGCCTACTACTTTGAAGGCTCTCACTCATCCCATTGCTATGGAAGAAGGATTCCCTGCAGGCAGGCATTTCATGGATTTCATGGTCACATACATGCACCCCTAAACGCATGGGTGGTGGCGCTATTTTGGATGCAGAAACTCATATGTTGGCTCTTCGTTGGTCCCTTTTTTGTGCCATGTGTGTGGATCATCACCCGTGGACCATCATAGCCCGTTATTTTCTTGAGGACAGCGGGCTACGCCATGGTAACACACGGCTTCGGGCCTCCTGGTGGCATGTCCTTAATGCTGACTCTCGATTTTCCAGTCCCTCTTCTTCTTTGTTACTGCACTTGGTCGGCTCCTGGAAAGTGGTGCTCCAAAAGGCCCGTTGGCATCCAGTAGGGGACCGCTTGCAGACTAACTCCTTTCAGCTGGAATTGTTGGCAGTATCCAGATTACTTTCATGGGAAGACAAACATCAGCTCAGACCGAGATTTAACCGCATGGCCCGTTTAGGTGTGACGTCGATTGCGGATGCTACCCTTGCCACTCGCAATGTCCTCGCATCGTTTCGGACTGCTAGGAGACTCTTCAGGATCCCGCGCGGATACCGTGGTTTATGGGAAAAGCTTTTGTTGGAGCTTCAGGGTAGGCAACCCTTTCCTGCCCTGGCTGTGGATCGTCCTTGGCAGGACTGGGACCTTGCAGGCCGGTTGAGTCTGGAAAAGGCCTTTACTAATCAGGTGTATCATCTTCTCATTGAAGATCACCATTGGCTGGGTGTGAAAGCTAATACTGTTTGGGGACTGCGGAAATCGATGTCATGGTGGCAGGCGACGCTGATGGAGGGCTGGCGGAATAAGGCACCTTTCAAATGCAAAGTCTTTCTTTGGCGGGTAATGATTGGTGGTCTTCCTCTTGCCTCGGCCCTTTCCAAGCGTCGAATCTCGAATGGCAATTGTTTCTTTTGTACCACTACTGCGGAATCGGCCCGACATCGTTTTCTTTCTTGCCCGCTCGCCAAGAATATCTGGTTACTCTTGTCGCAAATCTGGCGCGCGGTGGTGGGGTCCTCACTAACTCCTTTCGATTGGGTTTTTGTGCGCCCAAAGTACCCCACACCGCCACAGTTACATATGCAGATCTTATTTCACTTTTTCAGATACTGGGGATGCTGGCACATTTGGACAACGCGCAATGCTTTTCTCTTTAATTCGGCCTCTAATGTACCGGGACATATTGCCAAGCTTAAAGGGCTCTTGCATTGGCAGGTAGATCTCATTCGACACTCCGACTTGCTCCCTCGGGAGGATTTGCATCCCTGGCATATGGCAATTACCTCTGGGTCGTTGCCATGATTGGTGTAACCTTTTTAGTGCATTAGTATGGGGATTTCCCACACGTTGGCCTAGGGCCCTTGTGTCTCTTGTAATTATGTAATCATGTGATCTTGTACCTTTTTTCGTAATTAATACAATTACCTTTTACGAAAAAAAAAGAGAGTTATATTGGTGTGTGTGAGACAGAGAAGCGTGCCGCTATGTCATCGCCTGTGCGCCTATCCCTACCGTCGCCCGTTTGACCTGTGGATCACCGCCCCTGCCGCCGTCGCCTAGTCCTGCGCGCCCTGTTAGACTGCACCGTTGACGCCTCCGCCTGATCCGCCTGTGGTCGCCAGTGCCCGCCTGATCCGCCTGTGCCCGCCTGTGGTCGCTTGACGACTGCCTGCCTGATCTGCCTGTGGTCGCTTGCCCTGCGTCAGCGTGCAGTGCCCTGTTAAACTGCCCCGTTGACACTTGAAGACTGAACGCCTGCTTCGCCTGTGCTCGCCTGCCCTGCGTCAGCGTGACGGCGACCTGTCGTGACCCTTCTGTTGCAGCGACCTGACCTCGCGTGTTGGTACGATCGGGCCTGAGCCTGCGCTATTCTGCCCCGCTTCTGGACGCAGGCTGAGGCAGCCACACAGCGAGAGGGCGAGTGAACCACGTCATCACGGGTCCCTGCTTCTGTACGTCATCCTTCAAACCACGTCATCGTGGATCCCTGCTTCTGCACGTCGGCCTTCAAACCACGTCATCGCGGGTCTCTGCTTCTGCACGTCGACCTGTAAGTACCCATAGAGAGAGAGAAAGAGTGAGTGAGAGTCCACAACCTGCAGGCAAGTCAGATGGTGGCTCTAATCTCATTTCTGCTCCTGCACGTCTGCTATTCCGTTTGCTCTGGTTTTGTGTTGCTGTCCTGCTCTGCATCCAGCAGTCGATCTGCCTTGGGATTACACCGCTAAGAGAGTGCGAGCCAGTGAGAGAGCAAGAGACTGAGAGACAGAGAGAGAGGACAGAAGCATGGCTGGGCTGGATATGGCTTTTATCGACCAGACGGTCCAAGCATACTTCCGACGAGACAATGGGTCATCAGGAACGTTCCTATGCGCAGGTTGCCTCTGAATCTGTGTATTTGTAGGAGATTGATTGGGAGCATTTGCTGGAGTTTGCCAATACTCTGCTTGGCGATTATGTCCAGCATAATCATGAAGCTTTTTCTGACTCGGGAACTGAAGAAGTTTTGGAAGCCACGGTGGACCCCAAAACTGTCTTGCGCTCTTTTTCGGTTTTTTATGACCGTGCGGTTATACTCTTCTTCACTGGCAGGATCCCAATGCTTTCCCATATTCGCCAGTGGTTGCACCATTTGGTACAAGGGGAGTGTGTTGAGGAGATCTTTGTTGGGCCCGGAGGCTTCTATGAGGTGCTGCTAAAATCGGAGAAGCATCGGGCTGAGCTCTTGTCCAAATTGCCATTGTTCTTTGATCGCCGTTTGGTCCACGTTGTGCCATGGTGCCCTATGGCAGACTTTCAGCGCCTGCTTCAACGTGAATGCCCGGTGTGGATTAAAGTGGAAAATTGTCCGGCTATTTATTGGCCATTGTTAAAGGATGCCATGGCCATTGTGGGAACGGTGCTGGTTCCCCCAAGCCTAAGGGCCATGAATCGCAATCGTTTGTGTATGTTATGGGACACTGCCAGGAAAAGGCCTGCGTGGCTTTGCCTTAATTGCTCTGGCATGCATCCTTTGCACTTTCACTTGAAATGGGGCAACTTTGTAGGACACTGCTTTTCGTGTGGAAAATTGGGGCATTTTATGGCCGAATGCCCAGAGAGGCAACCATCTTCAGATGATGCGCAGGTTGTGCTGCCTATGGATGACATGGTACTTGATGCTCCATCACAAGAGGCCAACCAGCCATCTAATGTTTTGGATAAAGGTAAACAATAGGTCCTAGTTTTGGATTCTCGTAACAATGACTGTCTAGAGGCACGTCCCAAAAAAGGTACAAAGTTGGATGCTGGCTTGGGGGATTCTGGGCCTAATGTTCCACAGGATTCCGTGCGCACGTATATGCACAGGAAAGAAATGTTCTCTTCACAGCATGCTGCACGTACTATGGTTCCTTCTGCTCCCCGTAATCAGTATACGAGGAAACTATATACAGACGGTCCAAAGGGCCCACTTGCTAAGTTGGCGTTTGATACTAGAGGTAATGTGATTACACCCTGGGATCGTCATTATCCCCGTTCCACTCCCAAGGCAGTGGATATTCCATCTACCTCTAAAGCGGGCCGTCAGAATTCTTTTGCAGTATTAACTGATTTTCTGGATGAAGGTGTCCTTGACATTCTAGCAGAAAAGGTTCAATCGAGGCAAGCGGTACCTCGTTCCTGATTTTCTTTTTGAAAATATATGAAGATAGCCACGTGGAATGTGCGAGGCATTTGTTCTCGCCATAAGCAACATGCCATGTGGACTGTCTTGCATGAGAATTAGTGGGATGTCTTGTGTGCGGTTGAGCACAAGAGTCACGGTGAAGCAGGAAAAGTTGTGGATTGCCATGGGTTTCGCTTGTTTTATGCAGGGACACATGCTATGCACTATTCGGGCGTGCTTATGATTGTCCATGAGAAATACCAGCCTGTTCTTATTAAAAATGATGTACAGGGCCGCTTTGTGGTAATCGAAGTTTTATTTGAAGGAGAGATCTTATGGTTGCTGGGCCTCTATGCTCCGAATGACCCTTCATCCCGACCGGATCTTTGGAAGACTTTGCAGAGCTCCATGCCACTTCGCAGAAGGGGTTTTTTGATGGGGGATCTCAATACGTGTGTTGACTCTTCTCAGTCCACTTCAGGGCATTCGGTGATGGATGCTCCGGAAAGTCGGGTGTGGAATGCCTTTGCTCTTGAGGTACTTAAGCAAGATCTATGGTCTTGGCTCCACCCTTCTTCTACAGGGTTTACTTTTCATTCCGCACAATATGCAACTACATGGTCGCGGTTGGACCGAATGTATATCATGCAGGATGATGATTTTCTTCCTGAGATGCTGGAAATGAAAGTCTTGCAACAATATGCCTTGTCGGACCATTTCCCTCTCCAGCTTGAGATACTTGCACAACCCATTGTACCTTTTATGCAGTTGCTAGATAGACTCCCTTTACGTTTCAACTCGTCTTATTTGAAGCATCCAATCTTTCAGGGCTATATGCAGCAATTGATTGAGAGGTTTTTATTGGACTTTGCCTCTGAGGGCTCGGCGTCCTTTGAACGACTGCACTCTAATGTGCAGCGGGTTGCTCGGCAGTATGGGATCCATCATGCCTCTATTTGTCGGCGGCGTCGACACGCAGCGGAAGACTTACTGGCTTTGGTTCGTTCGCTGCTGGTGGACACCCCAGATGATGAATTTCTGCTGTCACTGGAGATGCGTTTGGCTGATCTTATTAAAGAATTTCAGTTGAAATCTTATCAGCAGGTCAAAACTGCACAACTTGACTGACAATTTGCAAGATAGTGCTTGTCAGACTCATAAGTTCTTTCGCGCCTTGCATGTTTCTCCTGCTTGAGAAAATATGACTAGACTCCAGGATTCAGAAGGTCGAATGGTCACTGATCCGCAGACCATTGTCAATATGTACAGGAATTATTTTCTGGATCTTCTTGGTTCTTCTCCGTAGCCTTCTGACCAGGTTACGCATGCATGCTCAGTCTTCTATGATCTGGTCCGCCATCAGGTTCCACTTGATATGCAAGCTACTTTGGAGGCAGATATTTGTGAGGAGGAGGTTATGGAAGTTTTGTTACACCTGCCTAAGGATAAAATTCCTGGTTGGGATGGTCTCACCAATGAATTCTTTGAGAGCTCAGCTACCCAACTGGTGAAGCCATTGGCGGCTATGTTTTAGCAGGTTTGGGAAACAGGGATCATGCCTTCCTCATGGAATGAAGGCCTTATCAAACTGCTTCCAAAGGTTCCTTCGCCGTCAATGTTGCAACATTGGAGACCAATTTCTTTGATGGGTTCGATGTATAAAATCTTTTCCAAAGTGCTGGCGAATCGGCTCCACAAGCACCTTCCAGCTATTGTGCATCCTCTTCAATATGGTTTCATTAAGGGCTGCAACATTCTGCATAATATCTTAAATGTGCAAATGGCTATTGACTATGCAAGGCACTCTAGTCAGGAAGTCGTATTGATTCAATTGGATTTGGAAAAGGCTTTTGACTATTTAGACTGGTCTTTCATTGCAGAACTTATGTTTGCTATGGGTTTTGGTACTCGGATGTCCCGATTGATCTACACCATTAGTGCTACGGCCTCTCCGCGAGTTATGCTCAATGGTGGTGTTACAGAGCCATTTGTCCTTGCACGCTCGGTGAGACAGGGTTGCTCTTTGAGTCCTCTCTTCTTTGCCCTGGTGACCCACCCGGTTCCTTCAATGTTATCTTCAATGGCAGCTTCTACTCAGCTGGCCGGATTCTCTTCCTTTGGGACAGCACTTCATTAGCCAATCTTTGGCTGATGATAGCTTTATGATTTTGCGTGCGGACAAGGACAACATTCGCAAGGCATTAGATGTTTGGACGCTCTTTGGTCATGCTTCTGGTCTTCGTATCAATGCCTTCAAATCAGCCATTCTCAGTTGCACGGAGTTTGATTTACAGTCATTGGGCTGGCAGGGTCAGGTTGTTCCCCGTGGCTCCATTGTCAGGCATCTTGGGTACCCGTTGGGTGTTGACGTTCGACCAAAGCAACTACTGGAGTGGATTTCACAGAAACTGGCAGCTAAGTTTATGTATTGGAAGTCGCAAGCGTGGCCCTTCCATGTCCGCCTCAAAGTGGCTCAGACAATTATGTTGCCAATGCTCACATATTTCTTGCCATTGTTGCCATGGACTCCTGCATATCTGGACCATTCGGAATGCTTTTCTTTTTGATTCCGCCTCTAATGTTCAGGGGCATATTGCTAGGCTTAAAGGTCTCTTGCATTGGTAGATAGATCTTATTCGGCACTCTGACATGCTCCCTCGAGAGGACTTACGTCCTTGACATCTGGCAATTTCCTCTGCGTCTTTGCCATGACTTTTTGTAACTCTTTAGTCGTCTAGTTCTTATAGAGAGACAGAATGTTTTTACACACACTGGCGTAGAGCCATCGTGTATCTTGTAATCATGTAAACTTGTACCTTTTTCGTAATTAATACAATTACCTTTTACGGAAAAAAAAAGAGAGAGTTATATTAACGTCTACGAAAGGCCAAGTTGGCCTATGATACCAAAACGTTACACACAAAATGTCTGGGAAACTTTCCAGGTCCTAGTAAAGCTACCATCCAATGCTATGATAAACTAATTGAGTAGGTAGAAAATGGTATATAGGCTGGGTACAATTCATGTGTGTTCCAAGTATGGTGTGGAACTAGTCCGATATATTTTCCTACGTGCCCTGTTTCGTCCAAGACTGGGGGTTGGACTGCCCTGGTTGCCAACCTGCCTGACGATTTTGACCTACACACCAGCTGTTGCACCCTACCCTGCCTCTTGTTTGCTCATCTTTTGCAGACCTGTGTGCGTGTGAGTCCGATTTTGACTTGGCCACTCACCCCATTTTGATGATGTTTTCTTGTCTAGCATAGCCAATGGTGAGGTGGTCGGATTCTCTCTCCCTTCGTAGGAACAGTTGGTGGGTCAGGCCTTGGCGGATGACACCTTTATGTTTCTTAAGGCTGATCTAGATAACAAACAAAGAGCGATGGCCACATGGGACTTATTCACCCTTGCCTCAACACTACACATTAATGCATCCAAGTCGGCCCTTAATAGTTGCACTGAGAGCGATCTTTGGGCTTTGGGCTTTGGGCTAGCAAGGCGAGGTAGTGCTTAAGGGCTATTTTTTCAGGCACTTGGGCTATCCTTCGGGAGTGTAGGTTTCACCCAAGGCGCTAATAGATTGGATCTTGTTGGGCATTATGGATAACTTTGTGTATTGGAAATCATAAGTTTGGCCTTGTCCTGTGAGATTAAAAATAGTACAGACAATCATGATACCAATGATTTCATATTACCTTCCCTTGTTCCCTTGGCCAAAGTGTCATTTACAGTAAATCACACAACCTATTTGGTTTTTGCTTTGGAAAGAAGATTATACTCAGATGGTACCCTCTTGGATCTCTTGGCACAATGTCTGCACTCCCAAAGGAATGGGTGGTGGGGTTATTCTGGACTTGGAGACACATATGAATACTCTTTGTTGGTCATTGTTCGAGGCCTTATACGAGGGCAATCAACCTTAATCATCGATTGCTAGGTCTTTCCTTGAGTCATCGATTTGTCTCATGGTCGAATGTGGTTAATGCCAAACAACCTATCTAGCCTAAGTCTTCTATGCTATTGAATCATTTGGTCCACTCTTGGAAATTGGTCCTTGTTAAATCTTTTTGGCACCCACCTTTGGATCGGGAGGTGGCAAACTCCCCGAGACCAGAAGTGTTAATGGTTTGAAAGCTTCTCTCTTGACAAGGCAAATAGGAACAAAGACTAATGATGAATAGGATGGGGCAACTTTGGGACTCGTCACTATTGTCGATGCTCTTGTACGTGTCAATGGGGTTGTTATGTCCTTCAAGTTGCCTTGACACTGCTTCCATACGTCTGGAGGCTACGTGATTTGTGGCACGACATCTCCACCTCTTTACGGCCCGTGCAACCTCTTCCCTCTTTGGACCAGGAGGTCCCTTGGCAGGATTGGATGATTGATGGTTGGCTACTTTTGGGTCGTGCTTCAACCAATCAAATATATCATTTGCTTATTCGCGCTAAGGACTGACTTGTCCAGAAAGGCAATACCACTTAGGGTCTCCGGAAATGCAAAGCCTGGTGGAAATTTGTGGTAATGACAAGCTAGCTTAACAAAATGCCTTTCCAATCCAAGGTTTTCTATTATGAGGACATGTATTTTTAAAAGCTCACTTAACATGTGGATTAATTTTTAACCACATGGTTAAGTAAATGTAGCACATGTGAGGTGTAACTAGGGTTAGAGTAAATTTATGAGCCCAAGACTCGAGGAAATCACGGGATATCAAAGGCAAATGGTGCTACAAGTTATGTTGCACAGATACTTGGTGGTATTTGGTGCCAGTTGATGGCCTGGGTCATTCATTTGGCCATAAGTGTCAGTTGGTGACACTAGAGAAGTGGCATTTAATGGTTCCATGAGAGTATCCTCATGAAATGCATCTCGGTCTCTCAAACCGGTATGGCTCTGCTGCCCACGCTATCTCTGCTGTCTACTAGCATAAACTCTCTCGTGTATCCTCTTTGCTATCTTTGTTGCATGTCAGGGACCTGAGATAGTAATAACTTTGGAATCACCACTTAGTGAGATAGAAGTCTAGGAGACAATGGCGCGTCTGTAGGTTTGTGTGTCTCCTAAGTTACAACTCGTATCATTGCCTCTATGGCCTGGGTTGCATCTATTTGTGGTGTTGTTGTAATCTATTGTGGAATCTATAGCTCTTGGATAACTTGGGGAGTGGCTATGGAGGCCATTGGAGGCTGAGGTGGCACTGTATGGATTGGTGGTCTAAGGTCCTTGACCACTCCCCATTGTCCCTCTGCCTGTCTCAACTTTGGGCCTCTTTGCTTCTACCCCTGTCCCTCGTATGCGCGCTCTCACTATTGTTGGTGTGGCCTTCTCTATCTAGTAGTGCATCGTCTCTGGCCCTTTGCGTCACTCCTCCATGTCCTAGGTCTACCATCTCCCTAATCTCTCAAGAAGGTTTGGCATTGGTGAGTCCTAGGGCACTCCGTTGCAAGATGTCAGATCATCCTACAAGCGCAGCACTGCCCCGGGGGTCTTCTGTATGTGACAGGCCTCCATGTCCTAGGTCTACCATCTCCCTCATCTCTGAAGGAGGTTTGGCATTGGTGAGTCTTGGGGCACTCCGTTGCAAGATGTCAGATTATCCTACAAGCGAAGCATTGCCTCGGGGGTCTTCTGTATGTGACAGGCTGGGTGAGAAAACTTCCATGGACAAAGGGAATCCTGATGGTTTGAGGAAGTTAATGTAAGGACTCTATGGGAACAGTAACTTGAACCAATGGGTATTTGTGTGGGCGTTCTGATATTGTGTCCACAAGGTCCTCTCTCTTTGTATGACATGGCCGAATGCACTGCCAATCTCAGAGAGGTATAGTGTGAAGTACTCATTGAAGCCGAAAAAATAGATGGTGATGGCAGTGCCATTTCTGAGTGATGAGTAGTCTTGGCCCTCAATCCATGTGTCTAAGTATGCCATTGATGATGTAACATCAAGAGGGCTGGCAAGAAGTGTTGGCTCCATTTGCTCGGGCGAGCCAGCTCGAAGCACCCCTTCCCTAGGGGTACCACGCATGTGACCCTAGCAGGAGTGCTGTTGAAAGCCGACTAGATGGAGCCCTTGAGAATGTGAATGGATAGGCGATCTCCAACCAATTTGCAAGCTAGAGAAGACGCCTCTAGGGTTGTCACATTGTCCCTAAGTGCCAACTTTATGTTCAGACCAAAGTGAATCGGCGGGAAGGCATCGACCGACTATGTGTGGAGGGTTGCACTAGAGCCCCCTAGTGGTGGTAGGGGATCGGCTGCAATCTCATGCGATGTTGCTAGCTCCATGTGATTGTGGTGCTAGCTATGATTGGATGACTTGTGTTGAGCTTTGCTCTAGTGATTTTGACACCTGAAGGGAGGGATGTGCTAAGATGGATACGACAAGGAATTGGACGAAGGCTGGGAGGGTGAATGAAGAAGGCGAGGACTATGGCTATGGATTGGTGTTTGTGGGATAGGCGAGCTATGGCGGGCAAGTGGCACGGTGGAGGAGGCGTGACAGGCTGTGTGATGGGATGTAGGAAGCATGACAATTGGATGGAAGCATGGGAAGGGCATGGCAGAGGCGTGACGGGCTGATTGAAGCATCAAGGGTGATAGAAAGGAGAGGTGCTGAATCGCGACAGTCAAGTGTCAGTTGGCAAAGCATGTCACGTGGGGTCATTGGCATATTTGGGTCACTTGCAATGCATTCATTTTTTATGCTGCCTCGGGCATCCAGAGTCATGTTGCAAAGTTTAAGGGACTTCTTCGGTCACATCTTGATCTCATTTAGCATGCTCATATCTTGACTAGAGATGATTTAGTACCATGGTGTTGGGCAGTCTCTTTTGATACCCTGCCCTTACTTTTGTACTTCTTTCTGTTCTTTCCTTATTTGACTTTTAATATAATCATTCATTACGAAAAAAGAGAGGGAGAGAGGCAAGTTGACCATTCCCTAGGATCGTCGTATCCAAAATCAGCTCTTAAGTGAGGATCCCACTACCTCTAAGTTTGATCATCATGGGAAAAATGCATTTGTAGTGCTGATAGACTTTTTGGATGACGAGAATAGTTGGGATGTATTATGTGCTATTGAACATAAAAGTCACTAGTAAAGTAGGTAGAATTGTGGATTGCCATGGGTTTCGATTGTTTAATGTTGGGGGCATTGCAATGCATTACTCTGGTGTCCTCATGGTTGTTTATGAGAAATTTCAACTGGTGCTTGTAAAGAATGATGTGTTTGGGTGTTCTTTGGTGATTGAAATTATGTTTGAAGGTTAGGTTTTATTGCTGGTTGGAGTTTATGCATTGAACGACTCCTTGTACCATCATGACCTATGGGATTGCCTAAAAGCAGACTTGTCTCTTGGTAGACCGGGCTTACTAATGGGCCACTTCAATATGTGTATGGATCCTTTGCAATCTACATCTGAGCACTTAGTGATGGATGCACCAAAGAGCCGTGCATGGGATGATTTTGCATTGGCTATCCTCAAACAACACCTTTAGCCTTGGCTCTATGGATCGACCGCATGATTTACTTTTCAGTCAGCTACCCAACATTTGATGACATGGCCTCGATTGAATTGTATATATTATGCATGATGATGTTTTCTTTTCAAATATTTTGGAAATGAGAGTATTATAGAAGTATGCATTATTAGATCACTTTCCTTTGTAGTTTGACATGCTTGTATAGTCCATTGCTCTGTTTGTACAGTTTCTGAGTAGACTTTCTTTGTATTTCAATTCCCCCTATTTGAGTCATGCTGTCTTCAATGCTTACATGGGACATCTGCTTGACAGGTTTCTCCTTACTAGAAATCTCAGGCTTGGCGACTTCATGTACACCTCAAAGTGACCCAGACTATTTTGTTGCCCCATGCTTTCTTTCCAACAGTATTTGATATGTGGGTGGAGAGACAACATGTTTTTTTTGGTAAGTATCCCTTGGTTTTGGAAATGGCTCATTAGTTGGTGCATGCCTTAAAGGTTCTGCTTGCTCATTTAACTCTGCGTTTTAATCAATCTTTTCTATATGATTAGTTTTTGGGTAAATGCAGCAACTAATTGCTTTGGATAGAAATGCATGGCCCATTTTTAGGAACAATGCACATGCTTTGTCTTGACAATATTGTATTTAACATGCATAAGCCTTTGGAGGTGAATTGTAGCATTTGCAATCCTTGTTGGAACATTCGGTGTCTATGCAACAGGAAGGGGACATGAAACAAGACTGGTCAGAATCTTATAAAAATTCAATATGGTATTCGATTGAAAAGAAATTATAGAGTAGAGAGAGAAGAGGAGAGAGTTTTTGTATTATATATGACTGAGTTACAAGGAGTAGTAGCCAACAACATGCACTTAGATGAGGAGCTTGATCCACCCGATCACCCTCACATGAAAGATCTTTCATGTACTATATTTATGTACATGAAAGATCTCATTTGCAATCACAATCTTGCTCTTTGTCTCACTCACAATCTCATTCTCATTCACAATCTCAATCTCGAATTTCACAAAACAAGATGATGGTCTATCTTGATTAGTTGCCTTCTAAACGGCTTTATGCACTTAGCAAGAAGCTTTTTCCAAAGGACACATTTTTTCCAAGAAAATAAAGAATGCAATCCTCAAAAACTAGCATACCAATGCAAATCTACCAAAAATAACAAAAGAAAGGCGAAAGCAACATGGCAACACGTTTTTAAAAAAAAATAAGTGTTGAAAAAATTTATTTTTCATTTTCAAAGGCTCATAGCTTCAAAACTGTGAGGAATTTGATAGAGCTTGTGAGAGGACAAAATGTTTTCCTCAATGCCCTCTTCAAACTTTGTGAGATGGCACTCAATTGAATTCTGCCAAATTTGACTACAATGTAACCTCAAAGACAAAACATGTTCCTATATGTTGGAGAAATTTTGACAAAAAATGCATCATTACCAAAATTTGTCCACACTCTCAAAACGAGCTAAAAATCACTTCCAAACACTACTTACATGTTACAGAAAAGATCAATTTGGCTTTTTTGGGGCATATCACAAGATACCTTTGATAAATTATTACCTATAGTAAGTATAAATTGCTAGCCCTTTGGGATGTTTTGCATGATAATAACAATTAGATTCATCATTTCTTTGCTCATCTATGGCAAAAATATGCTATGGAGGAGAATATTGTGTGCTTGATGAATGAGCAGGGTGACATGGTTATTGAGCCTGGATCTATTTTCAGATGTACTTGGAGTACTGCATGTTGGGTCTGCATGCAGTTCTTTCTGATGCTGTTCATTCTGCTCATTGACACATTTGTGACATGGTCCAAAATTAGATTGAGCTTGAATGGGCAAATTTGATGGAGTTGGATATTACTAAGCTCAAGAAATGTCTTGGTTGGGATGGCCTGCCGCCGCCTCGCTAATAAACTGTTTTCAGTCCATGTTGAACAATTCAAAAGCCCACTAACTTGCCTTTGCTAGCATGTATGGAGATTTGGTTTGATGCCTTGGAATTAGAAGATTGCAGTCATTTGTTTGCTGCCCAAGGTTCCTTCCGTGTGCACCTTGATGCAATGGAGACCCATTTCTGTTATGGATACCTTGTACAAAATACTTTCCAAAATCATGACCAATGGATTGCAAAAAGTTTCTCTAGTTGATTCATCCATATTAGTATGGTCTTACTAAGGGACAAACATCATGGATAATATTTTGAACGTTCAGATGGGGATTGATCATGCAAGCTTGTTGCCAGCAGGTTGTTATGATCTAGCTAGATACTTAAAAGGCTTTTGATCATGTTAATTGGCGTTTTCTATGGCAACTAATGTCTAGCATGGATTTTGGTCCTCGCATCATTTCTCTTATTGATACCATCAGCTGGAACACTATGGCACATAGTGCACTTAAATTGTAGGGGGAGGGGGGATCACAAATGAGCCATGTCTCATTCTCTTCATCAAGTTTGCCCTCTTAGTCTTTTACCATTCACATTGGTCACTCACCTGATGGTCTCTTCATTGGATAAGTTGGTTGATGATGAGGACATCATTGGTTTAACTCTTCCTAGTGGTAGTCAACTTTTGGGTTAATCTTTGGCATACAATTCCTTTATGTTTCTCAAGGTTGACTAGACCAATGTGAATAGGGCAATGGCTGTTTGGAGTCTAGTTGGTTTGGCTTCAGTGCTTCATATCAATGCTCATAATTCTACATCGAGTTCTTGTATGGAGATAGATTTGCAAGTTCTGAGCTAGCAGGGAGTAGTTGTTTCTAAAGATGAAATTACTTGGCAGCTCGGTTATCACATGTGTGTGGATGTGGCTCCTGAGGCCTTGCAAAATTGGATGTCTTCCTGAGTTCATGACAGGTTTATGTATTGGAAATCTTGGGACTGGCCTCTTTATGTGCAGTTTAAAGTCGCACAATCCATCATGGTTAGTATGGTTTCATATTTTTTGCCCTTACTTCTCTGGACCAAAAAGTCTCTCTCGGAATTGGTGCAGCCCATCCACTTTATTAAATTGTCTAGGTCAGGTGTGGATATCTTGGTAGCATGTAACTACTCCAAAATGGTTGGATGGGGCTGCTTTGTTGGATGTCAATATCCATATCACAGCTTTGAGACTAGCTTTTTTGTAGGCTCTATGTGTACAAACTCATCCTTGGACAGATATTGCAAATTTTTTATTGAGGAGATTGGTATCTCCCATGGTCGTAATGTTATTTGGGCTTCTTGGTGGTGTGTTCTGACTCTGATGCGGTCCCTTGAAATTTCAGTCCTTTCTCCTTATTTGATTGGCTCCTAGTAGGAGATTCTCCCCTTTACAATTTGGCCTCCTCTTGATTTAGGTGAGTTTCCTTTCCTATTTTCTTTATGGTGATTTTTTATTAGGTTCTGTTGTATATATTTCTAACCTTGGCTCATAGCTGAGCTAGTTGTAATAGAAATCTTGTTCCTTGAAATATAAAAATAATTCTATATTTCTAAATCTACTATGATATCATCAGGATGCTGTGGCAACCACATTCTTGGTTTCTACCCTGGTCCAGTTTTCAGTGTACCTGTGGAGTTTCTCTTTTATAGCAATTTAAAGTTTTCCCCTGTGAAAGTATCCTTCTGGAAGTTAGTAAGAAAACCAGAAAAGCTGAAACTTAATGTGTTTATATGCACATTGGTATAACATCTTCATTTTCATTTCACTGTGTGTTGGATTAGGCCAAATCAAATTGTTTACTGATCTGCACGCTAAGAATTATAGACAGTTATAATCTCTAGAACCTGGTATTTAGAAGCCAACCAGTCGCCCCATTCTTCTTCAAGTTGAGATATTTCATCTGGAAAATTTCTTCGTGCTAGCTCTATAGCATGACGATAAGAATGCCCTTTTTGATATGCTGATTTAGCCCTTTGCAAATCCCCAATGTTCTCCATAAATTGACCAAGCTGCAATTTTTATCCACCACCAAAATATGCTTGTAAATAAAGATTTACAAGGAAAGGATGATATAGGGAAAGAAGACGTTTCTTTGAGAGTGTGACCTTTTCAAACATCTCTGAACTTGCAAGTGCCTCTGCTATTGTATCCAATAATTCCTGCTATTGCAAGTTATAAAGTTTTAAGAATTAGTTTATTCCGAGCAAGAATCATTTCAGTAAATGAAAGGCACTGACCTCAGTTCTTTGAATGGGTGACTTTAAGGCATAATCGGCAGCATGACCGATAAATTTTCCACACAGAAAAATTTTTATGCCAGTGCAAATATCACCAGATTGTATCTTCTCTTTGCCAGCATCTTCTAACTGAAGAAAATATGCAGAATATACTGAGCTACTGTTGAAGAAAAAGGGAAAGTTGAAGTATTTCTATGTCTGACTATTATCATAGTTTAGTCTAATCCTAGAGAAATTAATATTCAAGGGCTTAAATGCTAGCATTTGCCTGGCCTGTTTGTAACAGCCATTTGAAATACTTCTCACGTAAATTATTCCTATCATGGAAGTCCTTAGCATCTGCCATTACCAGTGCATCATTCCATCTGATATTAACTGGACAGGAACAATGGTGAGTATGCTACAGTCAAATTAACATAGCGTTTCACACTTCGTTTTTTATATGAACACTGAACAGTCTCAAAAGGAGTTAATATAATTTGAACGTCTGACATTAAAAGATCAGATACATGAACAGCATAGGTGGAAACAGATTGAGTGTAGCAGGATGATCAAGGACCCCAAATGAAACCTTTGCATGGTTCATCAAAGCTCAGATCCTGCCTTCATCCTTGCAGCTGCTGTTTATACATTTTGGCTTATACAAGAAAAAAACACAATAACTAGCGGGTTTATTATTCTGCCTATTTCTTCCATGCAGCTGCTGCTTATACATTTTGGCTTATACAAGAACAAAACACAATAACAGGGGATTTATTAATAGAATTTAAAAAAAGTTGACAACCACACCTTTGACAGTTTCACAGATTTAACCGACCCAAACTGAAATGTGACAGATGACTAGAAAATCTATTTTTTAAGGTATTTCTTCACCGATGTTATCTTTGGTTTACAGCAAAGGGCTGCAAATGGAAAACTAACTTTAACCCATTTGGTGACTCATGAGCAGATGGCTAAATAGCACATGCCAAATCCAATAGCCTATTATGATTCCCATGAAGATATGTCAATGGCGTAAAGAAGGGACACAGCAAGTAGGCAGGAACATAAGGATCAGCATTAGATTGAATTAAAAATTTGTTTATGACATATTACACTTTGCATGCTGATGTATCATGTTGCCAATGACAATTTGTGATTTTTATAGACAGAATACCTGTAACTATTTATGCACATGTCTATTGCATTATCAACAAGGCCATGCTTTAACAACATTTCTTCAGCATCCTGGAAAATCAATGATGTATAGAGCATCAATAATTAATTAAATAGAACTTTTGAATCAGAAATAAATCCACACATTCACCTCAGTGACTAGTTTGTCATGTAGAAACTGTAAACAAGCACTAGATCGAGGGCATGAATGATCTTTACAAAACCCTCTCTAGCAATTGGTCTGAGACATGACAGGTTTTTCCTCATCACTTTGTAGGGAATTGGATTACAAAAACAAAAGAAATGATCCCAAAAGCAAATGGAAGGCATAAGGTAAGGCCTGGAAGAGGCTTTAGGGTGCTCATCAGGGTCAATGTGTAGCTCTAGCTCCCCCCAGCCAAGATAGCTGCGCTTATACCTCCATCTTGCCCAGACATGAGTGACTTAGATAGTTGCACTTGCACCTCCTAGTCACTAGCAATCGAGATAGATGCACCTGCACCTCTACCTCTCCCCTAGTTACCAGCAGCCCAAGTAGCCACACCTGCATTTTCACCTCCAATCCCTTAGGCCATTGCTAGCTAGTTGTTAATTTCAGTAGCCATGACTTCATGGCATTTTGGATAATTTAGCTTCTATCCCTTTCTGCTAGAAATTTTCCATGTAGATACAAAGATTTTAGCTTCAGAAGTACGAGGAGGGGATTCCCCTGCTGTGGGAGAGAGAGGAGTTGGATGTGTGGCTCTAGATTATGCAAATATGGTTTCACAGATCCTGACTGTTGAAGAGAGGGTGGGAATTGAGATGCTCCCCGCGTGGGGAAGAGAGGAGGAGCTGGAGTATGTGGCTTGAATCACTCCCTAGATTTTGAGGATTTTCCTACTCTAGATGAGGCTATAGAGATTGCAGTGAGGAGACATGATGCAGTCTATACTAGAAGGCAGAGGAGATGGACATGGGCTCTGGAGCCACACCAGTCTGAGAGACGTACATGTTCCTCTCATGGAATGTGCAAGGTTGTGTCACGCCCTTGATATCCCTCCATGTCGCGGCTCGCTCACAACACGCGTAACTCGTTTGTCTAACTTGCACATGGGTAACTTGACGCTTGGAGTCATCGAATCACGCCACAAAAGAGTTTCGGGCTCACAAGGGTCCACTTTCAACCATCTTGGACCATGGCGCCACGGGTCAATCCCACCTCTCCTCAAAAAAAAGTTGTGTCGACTTGAACTTGGAGCAGGGGGCCTAGCTGCCTCGCTCAAAATGAGAACCCTACACGCCGGGAGACAAAAACGATGGTTGCTCCATGAGGCACAACCACCATGGAGGAGGGGGGGAGACATGGGGTTGCCCAAGCCTCGCACTCCATTCCCTCATACCAGGTCACATGGGGTTGCCCAAGCCTCACACTTCCTTCCCTCATACCGACCCGGTATGAGGGGAGGGAGGGTGAAAGTCTCATGAGACATCTTCTTCGTAGGGTGCTTGTTGGAGGCTTTGTTGAATTTCTCATGACCAAGGGTATCATCTCTTGGTAGAGAGGATATCGGAGTTGTTACCAAGGCAAAGTTTCACTTACTAGGCTTCAGCAATGGGTGCTACAGAGATTCAGGGTTGTGTTTGCATTGTATAGAACAACAATGGCTTCAAATAGTTCACGACTGAGGTATCCTAGTCCAAGGGAGGGTCTTATGGGTTTTTGTGAGAGTAGATGAGGCAGTCAATGGACTGTTGGTCATTTATGCCCCAAATGGCCAGTGGAACAGAAGATAATTCTGGACAACCTTCAGTCTTTACCCTCTGTCAACATTCGGATAATTGGTGGAGACTTAAATATGATAGAGGCTTTGGAGGACTGTTAATACAGAATGGCAACCCTTGTCGGTATTACCTCCACCATGGCTTCTTTGTCCCATTCCCCCCAAACCGCCTAAGAGGGCCTTGTACATACATGATTTGTTTGGCACTTAGCTCCAACTATGTTGTTGAGGACTTCTACTTTGTTGCGTTTTCTTTTGAGTAATGTAATTAGCCACATCTTTATTCTATAGAAAAAAGAATTTGGTGATTTTTAGTTGACAACTAGATTTTGGGAAGGATTTTGTGATTTCTACCTTAAATACTACCTTTTTAGGTGGTGTTTGAAAAATGGTCTATGCTCACACATTTAGGAGACTGTCCATGCATTTTTTATCAATTTGTTTTCAAGGCCTTACCCCCGGGCCCTGATCCCAACTAATCGCTCAATCATGTCATTCGGTCCAATCTAGTAGAACATGATTGGAAGGTAAGATCTTATCTCGGATGACCACACTTCCACATGAGATCCACCCAGACCTTTTGATCACTTGTATCCTTGCTTTTGCACAAGGAAAGAGGTGTGGATACAGATACTAACAAATGAGTTGAGTAATTTCTGGTAATTAGACTTCGGCCAAGGGAGCAATGGGAGGTAATATGAAACCATTGGTGCCACGATTTCCTAAGCTATTTTCAATCTTACGTGGAAAGGCCAAGCTTGTGATTTCCAATACAAAAACTTATCCATGATGCCTGAGGATATCCAATCCATTAGCACTTTAGGCAAAGCTTGCACCCCCAAAGGATAGTGTAGATGCCTAACAACAGAGCCTTTAAGCACAACCTTGCCTTGCCAACCCAAGGCGTGAAGGCCACTCTCAGTGCAACTGATATGCATTAATGTGGAGCCCTGAAGCAAGGGTAAATAAGTCCCATGTATCCATCGCTCTTTGTATATTATCAGGATCAGCCTTAAGAAACAAAAAAGTGTCACTTGCCAAAGCTTGGCCGACCAACTGCTCTTGCAAAGGGAGTGAGAGTTCGATCAGTTCACCATGAGCCGCTAGGCTAGACAACATCATTAGACTCTCTCTCTCTTTTTTCTCGTAAAAGGTAATTGTATTAATTACGGAAAAAGGTACAAGATTACATGATTACATGATTACAAGAGACACGAGGGCCCTAGCCCAACGTGTGGGAAATCCCCCGTACTAATGCACTAAAAAGGTTACACCAATCATGGCAACGACCCAGAGGCAATTGCCATATGCCAGGGATGCAAATCCTCCCGAGGGAGCAAGTCGGAGTGCCGGATGAGATCTAGCTGCCAATGCAAGAGCCCTTTAAGCCTGGCAATATGTCTCGGTACATTAGAGGCCGAATCAAAGAGAAAAGCATTGCGCGTGGTCCAAATGTGCCAGCATCCCCAGTATCTGAAAAAGTGAAATAAGATCTTCATATGTAACTGTGGCGGTGTGGGGTACTTTGGGCGCACAAAAACCCAATCGAAAGGAGTTAGTGAGGACCCCACCACTGCGCGCCAGATTTGCGACAAGAATGACCAGATATTCTTGGCGAGCGGGCAAGAAAGAAAACGATGTCGGGCCGATTCCGTAGTAGTGGTACAGAAGAAACAATTGCCATTCGAGATTCGATGCTTGGAAAGGGCCGAGGCAAGAGGAAGACCACCAATCATTACCCGCCAAAGAAAGACCTTGCATTTGAAAGGTGCCTTATTCAGCCAGCCCTCCATCAGCGTTGCCTACCACCATGACAGCGATTTCCGCAGTCCCCAAACAGTATTAGCTTTCACACCTAGCCATTGGTGATCTTGAATGAGAAGATGATACACCTGATTAGTAGAGGCTTTTTCCAGACTCAACCGGCCTGCAAGGTCCCAGTCCTGCCAAGGACGATCCACAGCCAGGGCAGGAAAGGGTTGCCTACCCTAAAGCTCCGACAAAAGCTTTCCCCATAAACCACGGTATCCGCGCGGGATCCTGAAAAGTCTCCTAGCAGTCCGAAACGATGCGAGGACATTGCAAGTGGCAAGGGTAGCATCCGCAATCGAAGTCACACCTAAACGGGCCATGCGGTTAAATCTCGGTCTGAGCTGATGTTTGTCTTCCCATGAAAGTAATCTGGATACTGCCAACAATTCCAGCTGAAAGGAGTTAGTCTGCAAGCGGTCCCCTACTGGATGCCAACGGGCCTTTTGGAGAACCACTTTCCAAGAGCCGACCAAGTGCAGTAACAAAGAGGAAGAGGGACTGGAAAATCGAGAGTCAGCATTAAGGACATGCCACCAGGAGGCCCGAAGCCGTGTGTTACCATGGCGTAGCCCGCTGTCCTCAAGAAAATAACGGGCTATGATGGTCCACGGGTGATGATCCACACACATGGCACGAAAAAGAGACCAACGAAGAGCCAGCATATGAGTTTCTGCATCCAAAATAGCGCCACCACCCATGCGTTTAGGGATACATGTATGTGACCATGAAATCCACGAAATGCCTGCCTGCAGTGAATCCTTCTTCCATAGCATGAAACGAATGGGATGAGTAAGAGCCTTCAAAGTAGTAGGCGTCCACGGCAGCAATGGCAGGAAATACGTTAGCATTGGTAGCATAATTGTCTGAGCCACTTTGAGGCGGACATGGAATGGCCACGCTGGCGACTTCCAATACATAAACTTCGCCGCCAGTTTTTGTGAAATCCACTCCAGTAGGTCCTTTGGCCGTACATCCACCCCCAATGGGTATCCAAGATGCCTGACAATGGAGCCACGGGAAACCACCTGGCCCTGCCATGGTAGCATAATTGTCTGAGCCACTTTGAGGCGGACATGGAATGGCCACGCTAGCGACTTCCAATACATAAACTTCGCCGCCAGTTTTTGTGAAATCCACTCCAGTAGGTCCTTTGGCCGTACATCCACCCCCAATGGGTATCCAAGATGCCTGACAATGGAGCCACGGGAAACCACCTGGCCCTGCCAGCCTAATGACTGTAAATAAGGCTCCGTGCAACTGAGAATGACTGACTTAAAGGCATTGATGCGAAGACCAAAGGCCTGACCAAAGAGCGTCCAAACATCTAATGCCTTTCCAATGTTGTCCCTGTCCGCCCGCAAAATCATGAAGGTGTCATCAGCCAAAGATTGGCTAATGAAGTGCTGCCCCAAAGGAAGAGACAATCCTGCCAGCTGAGCAGAAGCCGCCATTTGAGGATAACATTGAAAGGACCGGGTGAGTCGCCAGGGCAAAGAAGAGAGGACTCAAAGGGCAACCCTGTCTGACCGAGCGTGCAAGGACAAATGGCTCTGTAACCCCACCATTGAGCATAACTCTTGAAGAAGCCGTAGCACTAATGGTGTAGATCAATCGGGACATCCGGGTACCAAAGCCCATAGCAGACATGAGATCTGCAATGAAAGACCAGTCCACATAGTTAAACGCCTTTTCCAAGTCCAATTGAATCAATACCACTTCCTGACTGGAGTGCCGCGCATAGTCAATAGCCATTTGCACATTTAAGATATTATGCAAAATGTTGCGGCCCTTAATGAAACCATACTGGAGAGGATGCACAATAGCTGGAAGGTGCTTGTGAAGCCGATTTGCCAGCACTTTGGAGAAGATTTTATACATCGAGCCCATCAAAGAAATTGGTCTCCAGTGTTGCACCTTTGACGGCGAAGGGACCTTTGGAATCAGTTTGATAAGGCCTTCTTTCCATGAGGAAGGCATGACCCCTGTTTCCCAAACCTGCTGAAACATGACCGCCAATGGCTTCACCAACTGCGTGGCCGAGTTCTCAAAGAATTCATTAGTGAGACCATCCCAACCAGGACTTTTATCCTTAGGCAGGTGCAACAAAACATCCATAACCTCCTCCTCGCAAATATCCGCCTCCAAAGTGGCTTGCATATCAAGTGGAACCTGTTGGCGGACCAGATGATAGAAGACCGAGCGGGCATGCGTAACCTGGCTAGAAGGCGAGGGAGAAGAACCAAGAAGTTCCATAAAATAATTTCTGCACATATTGACAATGGTCTGCGGATCAGTGACCATGCGACCTTCCGAATCCTGGAGTCTAGTCATATTTTCGCGAGCCGGAGAAGCATGCAAGGCGCGAAAGAACTTATGAGACTGGCAGGCACTATCTTGCAATGTGTCAGTCAAGTTATGCAGCTTGGCCTGCTGATAAGATTTCAACTGAAAGATGGGCCAAACGCCTCTCCAGTGACAGCAGAAAATCATCATCTGGGGAATCCACGAGCAAGGAACGGACCAACGCCAGTAAGTCCTCTGCTGCATGTCGACGTCGCCGACAAAGAGAGGCATGATGAATCCCATACTGCCGAGCAACCCGCTGCACATTAGAGAGCAGCCGTGCAAATGAAGCCAAGCCCTCAGAGGCGAAGTCCAATAAAAACCTCTCAATCAATTGCTGCATATAGCCCTGAAAAATTGGATGCTTCAAATAAGAGGAGTTGAAACGTAAAGGGAGCCTATCCAGCAACTGCATAAAAGGTGCAATAGATTGTGCCCGCATCTCAAGCTGGAGGGGGAAATGGTCCGGCAAGGGCCGAGGCCAGAGGAAGACCACCAATCATTACCCGCCAAAGAAAAACCTTGCATTTGAAAGGTGTCTTATTTTGCCAGCCCTCCATCAGCGTTTTGTGCCACCATGACAGCGATTTCCGCAGTCCCCAAACAGTGTTAGCTTTCTCTCCCAGCCATTGGTGATCTTGAACAAGAAGATGATACACCTGATTAGTGGAGGCCTTTTCCAGACTCAGGCGGCCTGCAAGATCCCAGTCCTGCCAAGGGCGATCCACCGTCAAGGCAGGAAAGGGTTGCCGACCCTGAAGCTTCGACGAAAGCTGCTCCCACAAATCACGGTATCCACGCGGGATCTTAAAGAGTCGCCGAGCAGTCCGAAATGAGACGAGGACATTGCGAGTAGCAAGGGTAGCATCCGCAACCGACATCACACCTAGACGGGCCATGCGATTAAATCTTGGTCTGAGTTGATGTTTATCTTCCCATGAAAGGAGTCTCGATACTGCCAACAATTCCAGCTGAAAGGAGTTAGTCTGCAAGCGGTCCCCCACTGGGTGCCAGCGGGCCTTTTGGAGCACCACTTTCCAAGAGCCGACCAAGTGCAGTAACAAAGAGGAAGAGGGACTGGAAACACGAGAGTCAGCATTAAGGACATGCCACCAGGAGGCCCGAAGCCGTGTGTTGCCATGGCGGAGCCCGCTGTCCTCAAGAAAATAACGGGCTATGATGGACCAAGGGTGGTGGTCCACACACATGGCACGAAAAAGGGACCAACGGAGAGCTAACATATGAGTGTGTGCATCCAAAATCGCTCCGCCACCCATGCGCTTAGGGGTACATGCGTGTGACCAAGAAATCCAGGAAATGCCGGCCTGCAGTGAGTCCTTCTTCCATAGCATGAAACGGATGGGATGAGTGAGGGCCTTCAAAGTAGTAGGAGTCCATGGCAACAATGGCAGGAAATACGTTAGCATTGGAAGCATGATTGTCTGGGCCAGTTTGAGGCGGACATGGAATGGCCACGCTTGCGACTTCCAATACATAAACTTTGCTGCCAATTTTTGTGAAATCCACTCCAGCAGGGCTTTTGGCCGTACATCCACCCCCAATGGGTATCCAAGATGCCTGACAATGGAGCCACGGGAAACCACCTGGCCTTGCCAGCCTAAGGACTGCAAATCAGGCTCCGTACAACTGAGAAGGGCTGACTTAAGGGCATTGATGCGAAGCCCAGAGGCCTGACCAAAGAGTGTCCAAACATCTAATGCCCTTCGAATGTTGTCCCTGTCCGCCTGCAAAATCATAAAGGTGTCATCCGCCAAAGATTGGCTAACGAAGTGCTGACCCAACGGAAGAGACAGACCGGCCAGCTGGGCAGAGGCTGCCATGGAGGATAACATTGAAAGGACCGGGTGAGTCGCCAGGGCAAAGAAGAGAGGGCTCAAAGGACAACCCTGTCGGACCGAGCGTGCAAGGACAAATGGCTCTGTAACTCCACCATTAAGCATAACTCTGGAGGAAGCCTCAACACTGATGGTGTAGATCAATCGGGACATTCGGGTACCAAAGCCCATAGCCGACATGAGGTCTGCAATGAAAGACCAGTCCACATAATCAAATGCCTTTTCCAAGTCCAATTGGATCAATACCACTTCCTGACCGGAGTGCCGCGCATAGTCAATGGCCATTTGCACATTTAAGATATTATGCAGAATGTTGCGGCCCTTGATGAAACCATATTGGAGAGGATGCACAATAGCTGGAAGGTGCTTGTGGAGCCGATTCGCCAGCACTTTGGAGTAGATTTTATACATGGAGCCCATCAAAGAGATTGGTCGCCAGTGTTGCAACTTTGACGGCGAAGGGACCTTTGGAATTAGTTTGATAAGGCCTTCTTTCCATGAGGAGGGCATGACCCCCGTTTCCCATACCTGCTGAACATGGCCACCAATGGCTTCGCCAACTGCGTGGCCGAGGTCTGAAAGAATTCATTAGTGAGACCATCCCAGCCAGGGCTTTTATCATTCGGTAGGTGCAACAAAACGTCCATAACCTCGTCCTCGCAAATATCCGTCTCCAAAGCGGCTTGCATATCAACTGGAACCTGCTGGCGGACCAGATGATAGAAGACCGCACGGGCATGCGTAACCTGGCTAGAAGGCGAGGAAGAGGAACCAAGAAGATCCATAAAATAGTTTCTGCACATAGTGACAATGGTCTGCGGATCCGTGACCATGCGACCGTCCGAATCCTGGAGTCTGGTCATATTTTCGCGGGGCGGAGATGCATGCAAGGCGCGAAAGAACTTATGAGACTGGCAGGTGCTATCTTGCATTGTGTCCATCAAGTTGTGCAGCTTGGCCTGTTGATAAGATTTCAACTGAAACACTTGAATAAGATGGGCCAACCGCCTCTCCAGAGACAGCAGAAAATCATCATCAGGGGAATCCAGGAGCAAGGAACGGACCAAGGCCAGTAAGTCTTCTGCTGCATGTCGACGTCGGCGGCAAAGCGAGGCATGATGGATCCCATACTGGCGAGCAACCCGCTGCACATTAGAGAGCAGCCGTGCAAATGAAGGCCAGCCCTCAGAGGCGAAGTCCAATAAGAACCTCTCAATCAACTGCTGCATATAGCCCTGGAAAACTGAATGCTTCAGATAAGAGGAGTTGAAACGTAAAGGGAGCCTGTCCAGGAATTGCACAAAAGGTGCAATAGAGTGTGCCCGCATCTCAAGCTGGAGGGGGAAATGGTCCGACAACGCATATTGCCGCAAGACCTTCATTTCCAGCATGTCGGGAAGAAAGTCATCGCCCTGCATGATATACATTCTGTCCAGCCGCGACCAGGTAGTTGCATATTGTGCGGAATGAAAAGTAAACCCTGAAAAAGAAGGGTGAAGCCACGACCAAAGATCTTGCTTGAGCACGTGCAAAGCAAAAGAACTCCACACCCGGCTTTCCGGCGTATCCATTACCGAATGCCCTGAAGTGGACTGAGAAGAGTCGACACACATATTGAAATCTCCCATCAAGAATCCCCTTCGGCCGAGTGACATGGAGCATAGAGGCCCAACAGCCATAAAATCTCGCCTTCAAATAAGACTTCGATCACCAGAAAGCGGCCCTGCACATCATTTTTAACAAGGACAGGCTGATATTTCTCATGGACAATCATCAGCACGCCCGAATAGTGCGTAGCATGGGTCCCTGCATAAAACAGGCGGAATCCATGACAATCCATCACTTTTCCTGCTTCACCGTGACTTTTGTGCTCAACTGCACACAATACATCCCACTGGTTCTCGTGCAAGACGGTCCACATGGCATGTTGCTTATGGCGAGAGCAAATGCCTCGCACATTCCACGTGGCTATCTTCATGTATCCTCAAAGAAGGAAGTCAGGAACGAGGCACCTACTGCCTCGATTTCACCCTTTCCGCAAGAGCATCCAGGACACCCTCATCCAGAAAATCAGCCAATACTGCAAAAGAATTCTGGCGACCTGCGTTGGAGGTAGAAGGGCAATCCACTGCCTTGGGAGAGGGGCGGGGATAACGCCGATCCCAGGGTGTAATAACATTTCCTTTGGCATCGAACGCCAGCTTGGCAGGTGGGCCTCTGGGGCCGTCGGTATAGGCTCTCCTTGGAGACTGATTGCGGGGGCCCGACGGGGCCCTAGGACGCGGAGCCTGCTGTGAAGTGGCCATTTCTTTCCGGCGCGTATACGTGCACACGGAATCCTGGGAAGCGGGAGGCCCAGGATCCGCCAAGCCTGTATCCAAGTTTTTACCTTTTTGAGGACGTGCCTCAATCCAGTCAGTACGACGGGAATCCACACTTCGGACCTGTTGTTTGCCTTTGTCCATGACATGAGGAGACTGAAGGGCTTCCTGGGGCGTGGCATCAAGCACCATGTCGTCCTTGGGCAGCACAACCTGCGCATCATCCGAAGACGATTGCTTTTCAGGGCATTCGGCCATGAAATGCCCCAATTTACCACATGAAAAGCAGTGGCCCGCAAAGTTGCCCCATTTTAAGCGAAAATACAAAGGATGCATGCCCGAACAATTGAGGCGAAGCCACACGGGCCTTTTCCTGGCCGTGTCCCATAGCATGCATAAACGGTTGCGGTTCATCGCCCTGAGGCTTGGGGGAACCAGCACTGTTCCCACAACTGCCATCGCATCCTTCAACAAGGGCCAATAGACCGCCGGACAGTTTTCCACCTCTACCCACACCGGGCATTCGCATTGAAGCAGACGCTGGAAGTCGGCCATGGGGCGCCATGGCACAACATGAACCAGGCGGCGATCAAAGAATAGCGGCAACTTGGACAGGAGCTCAGCGCGATGCGTTTCCGATTTCAGCAGGAGCTCATAAAACCCGCGAGGTCCAAGGAAAATCTCCTCAACCGACTCCCCTTGCAATAGATGGTGCAGCCACTGGCGAATATGCGAAAGCATTGGGATCCTGCCAGTGAAGAAAAGAATAACTGCACGGTCATAGAACACCGAGAAAGATCGCAAGACTGATTTTGGGTCCACCGTGGCTTCCAGCACATCATCCGTTCCCGCAACAGAAAAAGATTCGGTATTATGCTGGACATAATCGCCAAGCAGAGTATTGGCGAAGTCCAGCAAATGCTCCCAGTCGATTTCCTGCGAATCCACCGGATCAGAGGCCACTTGCGCATAGGAGCGTTCCGGAGGACTCATTGGCTCATCAGGCGTAGGCTTGGAGCGTTTGCCGGCAGGCGGCTGTTCAGAACTCGGCGGCAACTCCTCCGTGCATGGCA
Source organism: Lygodium microphyllum (assembly GCF_053477565.2). NCBI lineage: Eukaryota > Viridiplantae > Streptophyta > Polypodiopsida > Schizaeales > Lygodiaceae > Lygodium > Lygodium microphyllum. The sequence goes on along the minus strand of NC_141153.1, from coordinate 47,449,629 downwards.
CCATATCTTCCGGCTCCTCTGCATCGGAATCAGGGCCAAGGGCTGCCACCGTCCGGTCAAGAAAATCCAAATCCAGGCCAGCCATACTGCTATCTTCACACAGAGGACGAACTCTCTCCTCTCTGACGAAGGTCAGGTTCAGGGTTTTCACAAGAACTGGGCGCCTCTGCACGAAAGGAGGAGCACACGCAGGCGGCGCCTCGAGCCGCAGCAGAGGTGAAGTTGACAGGGCGGCTTCAGATGATTCAGCGAGACAGGCAGGGGCGGATCCGCTGACTCACGGCCGCAGGGGCAGGCCACCGTGGCTAGGGCGGCAGAAACAGGGCGGCGGGACGGCTCCGTGAGCAGGCGCGACCGTCAACCAGAGGCGGCGATCTCTCTCTCTCTCTCTCTCCGAGGAGGGCGACCCAGAACAGCAGGTCGCACGGCAGTAGGCTCTGAAGGACGGCAGGGTACTTACAGGTTGGCAGGGCGAGATAGTGTCGTCAGGGCGAACCCCACGCTGGTCTGAGGGGCGATCTCCCGCAGCGCACAGGTCAGGACGCGCGTCACCAGGTCAGGCCCCAGCCAGTTCCGCCATCGCTCGACACATCCTCTCTCTCTCTTGAAGGCGAAACGGGAGGGTGCAGGCACCGACAGCAGAGGAACGTCTCGCCTCTCTCTCTCTCTCTCTCTCTCTCTCTCTCTCTCTGTGTTGCCTCAGCTCTGCGCGTTGACGCGGGGCAGGATTGCGCAGGCGTTCAGGCCCCGACAGAATCGACGCGAAGGGTCAAGTCGCCATCACTCACTCCATCGTTCTCTCTTTTTTTTTTCGTAAAAGGTAATTGTATTAATTACGAAAAAAAGTACATGATTACTTGATTACAAGATACATGACGACAATCTAAGTCATCATGTGAAGAGATTCTAAGCACTACAAGTTACAACGTCGTGGCAAGGATGCAGAGGATTTCCTGATTACAGGATACACGAGGGCCCTAGGCCAACATGTGGGGAAACCCCGTAGCAATGCACTGAAAAGGTTACACCAATCATGGCAACGACCCCGAGGCAATTGCCATATGCCACGGATGCAAATCCTCCCGAGGGAGCAGGTCGGAGTGTCGGATAATATCTAGCTGCCAATGCAAGAGCCCTTTAAGCCTGGCAATATGTCGGGGTACATTAGAGGCCGAATCAAAGAGAAAAGCATTGCGCGTGGTCCAAATGTGCCAGCATCCCCAATATCTGAAAAAGTGAAATAAGATCTTCTCATGCAACTGTGGCGGTGTAGGATACTTCGGGCGCACAAAAACCCAGTCGAAAGGAGTTAGCGAGGACCCGACCACCGCGCGCCAAATGTGCGACAAGAGCGACCAGATATTCTTGGCGAGCGGGCAAGAGAGAAAACGATGTCGGGCCGATTCCGCCGGTGTGGTACAGAAGAAACAATTGCCATTCGAGATGCAACGCTTGGCAAGGGCCGAGGCCAGAGGAAGACCACCAATCATCACCCGCCAAAGAAAAACCTTGCATTTGAAAGGCGTCTTATTTAGCCAGCCCTCCATCAGCGTTTTCTGCCACCATGACAGCGATTTCCGCAGTCCCCAAACAGTATTAGCTTTCTCTCCCAGCCATTGGTGATCTTGAACAAGAAGATGATACACCTGATTAGTAGAGGCCTTTTCCAGACTCAGGCGGCCTGCAAGGTCCCAGTCCTGCCAAGGGCGGTCCACAGTCAAGGCAGGAAAGGGTTGCCGACCCTGAAGTTCCGACGAAAGCTGCTCCCATAAATCACGGTATCCACGCGGGATCTTGAAGAGTCGCCGAGCAGTCCGAAAAGATACGAGGACATTGCGAGTGGCAAGGGTAGCATCCGCCACCGACGTCACACCTAAACGGGCCATGCGATTAAATCTCGGTCTGAGTTGATGTTTATCTTCCCATGAAAGGAGTCTCGATACTGCCAACAATTCCAGCTGAAAGGAGTTAGTCTGCAAGCGGTCCCCTGCTGGGTGCCAACGGGCCTTTTGGAGCACCACTTTCCACGAGCCGACCAAGTGCAGTAACAAAGAGGAAGAGGGACTGGAAACACGAGAGTCCGCATTAAGGACATGCCACCAGGAGGCCCGAAGCCGTGTGTTACCATGGCGGAGCCCGCTGTCCTCAAGAAAATAGCGGGCTATGATGGTCCATGGGTGATGGTCCACACACATGGCACGAAAAAGGGACCAGCGGAGAGCTAACATATGAGTGTGTGCATCCAAAATAGCTCCTCCACCCATGCGCTTAGGGGTACATGCGTGTGACCATGAAATCCAGGAAATGCCGGCCTGCAGTGAATCCTTCTTCCACAACATGAAACGGATGGGATGCGTGAGGGCCTTCAAAGTAGTAGGCGTCCATGGCAGCAAAGGCAGGAAATAGGTAAGCATCGGAAGCATGATTGTCTGGGCCACTTTGAGGCGGACATGGAATGGCCACGCTTGTGACTTCCAATACATAAACTTCGCCGCCAGTTTTTGTGAAATCCAGTCCAGCAGGTCTTTTGGCCGTACATCCACCCCCAATGGGTATCCAAGATGCCTGACAATGGAGCCACGGGAAACCACCTGCCCTTGCCAGCCTAAGGACTGCAAATCAGGCTCCGTACAACTGAGGATGGCTGACTTAAGGGCATTGATGCGAAGGCCAGAGGCCTGACCAAAGAGTGACCAAACATCTAATGCCCTGCGAATGTTGTCCCTATCCGCCTGCAAGATCATAAAGGTATCGTCAGCCAAAGATTGGCTAACGAAGTGCTGACCCAACGGAAGAGACAGCCCGGCCAGCTGAGCAGATGCTGCCATGGAGGATAACATTGAAAGGACCGGGTGAGTCGCCAGGGCAAAAAAGAGCGGGCTCAAAGGACAACCCTGTCTGACTGAGCGCGCAAGGACAAATGGCTCTGTAACTCCACCATTAAGCATAACTCTGGAGGAAGCCTCAGCACTAATGGTGTAGATCAGTCGGGACATGCGGATACCAAAGCCCATAGCCAACATGAGGTCTGCAATGAACGACCAGTCCACATAATCAAATGCCTTTTCCAAGTCCAATTGGATCAATACCACTTGCTGACCGGAGTGCCGCGCATAGTCAATCGCCATTTGCACATTTAAGATATTATGCAGAATGTTGCGGCCCTTAATGAAGCCATATTGGAGAGGATGCACAATAGCTGGAAGGTGCTTGTGAAGCCGATTCGCCAGCACTTTGGAGTAGATTTTATACATGGAGCCCATCAAAGAGATTGGTCTCCAGTGTTGCAACTTTGACGGCGAAGGGACCTTTGGAATTAGTTTGATAAGGCCTTCTTTCCATGAGGAGGGCATGACCCCCGTTTCCCACACTTGCTGAAACATGGCCACCAATGGCTTCACCAACTGCGTGGCCGAGGTCTGAAAGAATTCATTAGTGAGACCATCCCAGCCAGGGCTTTTATCATTTGACAAGTGCAACAAAACGTCCATAACCTCTTCCTCGCAAATATTCGTCTCCAAAGCGGCTTGCATATCAAGTGGAACCTGCTGGCGGACCAGTTGATAGAAGACCGAACGGGCATGCGTAACCTGGGTAGAAGGCGAGGAAGAGGAACCAAGGAGTTCCATAAAATAGTTTCTGCACATAGTGACAATGGTTTGCGGATCCGTGACCATGCGACCTTCCGAATCCTGGAGTCTGGTCATATTTTCGCGAGCTGGAGACGCATGCAAGGCGCGAAAGAACTTATGAGACTGGCAGGCGCTATCTTGCATTGTGTCCGTCAAGTTGTGCAGCTTGGCCTGTTGATAAGATTTCAACTGAAACACTTGAGTAAGATGGGCCAACCGCCTCTCCAGAGACAGCAGAAAATCATCATCAGGGGAATCCAGGAGCAAGGAACGGACCAACGCCAGCAGGTTTTCTGCTGCATGTCGACGCCGGCGACAAAGTGAGGCATGATGGATCCCATACTGGCGAGCAACTCGCTGCACATTGGAGAGCAGTCGTGCAAATGAAGGCAAGCCCTCCGAGGCGAAGTCCAATAAGAACCTCTCAATCAGCTGCTGCATATAGCCCTGGAAAATTGAATGCTTCAAATAAGAGGAGTTGAAACGTAAAGGGAGCCTATCCAGGAATTGCAGAAAAGGTGCAATAGAGAGTGCTCGCATCTCAAGCTGGAGGGGGAAATGGTCCGACAACGCATATTGCCGCAAGACCTTCATCTCCAGCATCTCGGGAAGAAAATCATCGCCCTGCATGATATATATTCTGTCCAGTCGCGACCAGGTAGTTGCATATTGTGCGGAATGAAAAGTAAACCCTGAAAAAGAAGGGTGAAGCCACGACCAAAGATCTTGCTTGAGCACGTGCAAAGCAAAGGAATTCCACACCCGGCTTTCCGGCGTATCCATTACCGAATGCCCTGAAGTGGACTGTGAAGAGTCAACACACATATTGAAATCGCCCATCAAGAACCCCCTTCGGCCGAGTGACATGGAGCCTTGCAAAGTGGACCAAAGATCCCGTCGGGATGCGGGATCATTCGGAGCATAGAGGCCCAACAGCCATAAAATCTCTCCTTCAAATAAGACTTCGATCACTAGAAACCGGCCCTGCACATCATTTTTAACAAGGACAGGCTGATATTTCTCATGGACAATCATCAGCACGCCCGAATAGTGCGAAGCATGAGTCCCTGCATAAAACAGACGAAATCCATGACAATCTATCACTTTCCCTGCTTCACCGTGACTTTTGTGCTCAACTGCACACAATACATCCCACTGATTCTCGTGCAAGACGGTCCACATGGCATGTTGCTTATGGCGAGAGCAAATGCCTCGCACATTCCACGTGGCTATCTTCATGTATTCTCAAAGAAGGAAGTCAGGAACGAGGCGCCTGCTGCCTCGATTGCACCTTTTCTACGAGAGCATCCAGGACACCCTCATCCAGAAAATCAGCCAATACAGCGAAAGAATTCTGGCGACCTGCTTTGGAGGTAGAAGGGAAATCCACTACCTTGGGAGAGGGGCGGGGATAACGCCGATCCCAGGGTGTAATAACATTTCCTTTGGCATCGAACGCCAGCTTGGCAGGTGGGCCTCTGGGGCCGTCGGTATAGGCTCTCCTTGGAGACTGATGGCGAGGGCCCGACGGGGCCGTAGGACGTGCAGCCTGCTGTGGAGTGGGCATGTCTTTCCGGCGCGTATACGTGCGCACGGAATCCTGGGAAGCGGGAGGCCCAGGATCTGCCAGGCCTGCATCCAACTTTTTACCTTTTTTAGGACGTGCCTCAATCCAATCAGTGCGACCGGAATCCACACTCAGGACCTGTTGTTTGCCTTTATCCATGACATGAGGAGACTGAAGAGCTTCCTGGGGCGTGGCATCAAGCACCATGTCGTCCTTGGGCAGCGCAACCTGCGCATCCTCCGAAGACGTCTGCTTTTCAGGGCATTCAGCCATGAAATGCCCCAGTTGTCCACATGAAAAGCAGTGGCCCGCAAAGTTGCCCCATTTTAAGCGAAAATACAAAGGATGCATGCCCGAACAATTGAGGCGAAGCCACGCGGGCCTTTTCCTGGCCGTGTCCCAGAGCATGCATAAACGGTTGCGGTTCATGGCCCTGAGGCTTGGGGGAACCAGCACTGTTCCCACAGCTGCCATCGCATCCTTCAACATGGGCCAATAGACCGCCGGACAGTTTTCCACCTCCACCCACACCGGGCATTCGCGTTGAAGCAGACGCTGGAAGTCGGCCATGGGGCGCCATGGCACAACATGAACCAAGCGGCGATCAAAGAAAAGCGGCAACTTGGACAGGAGCTCAGCGCGTTGGGTTTCTGATTTCAGCAGGACCTCATAAAACCCGCGAGGTCCAAGGAAGATCTCCTCAACCGACTCCCCTTGCAAGAGATGGTGCAACCACTGGCGAATGTGCGAAAGCACTGGGATCCTGCCAGTGAAGAAAAGTATAACGGCACGGTCATAGAACACCGAGAAGGATCGCAAGACTGATTTGGGGTCGACCGTGGCTTCCAGCACATCATCCGTTCCCGCAACAGAAAAAGATTCGGTATTATGCTGGACATAATCACCAAGCAGAGTATTGGCGAAGTCCAGCAAATGTTCCCAGTCAATTTCCTGCGAATCCACAGGATCAGAGGCCACTTGCGCATAGGAGCGTTCCGGAGGGCTCATTAGCTCATCAGGCGTATGCTTGGAGCGTTTGCCGGCAGGCGGCTGTTCAGAAGTCGGCGGTAACTCCTCCGTGCATGGCACCATATCTTCCGGCTCCTCTGCATCGGAATCAGGGCCAAGGGCTGCCACCGTCCGGTCAAGAAAGTCCAAATCCAGGCCAGCCATACTGCTGTCTTTACACGCGTCCTGTCAGCCTGAGTCGTGGCCTGTCCCACGAGCGCGTGTGGCAGGGCGCAACCCTAACGGTGCACGGGCCTGGGGGTGGGGCACAGGTCTGGCAGTCGACGGCAGCACAGGATAGTCGCGGGCGCAGGGCAGGGGCCTCGCCAGCAGAAACCCTAAAACTCAGAGGGCAAACGAACAAAAACGGGTGCAGAGCTCACCACGCAGGCGGGCGACAACAGGGCGGGGGCCGCTGGCGATAGGCCGACCAGCAGCGGGGCGAAGGACCCAGCTGCGCCCGACGGAACAGGACGCCAGGGGCAGCCGCGGCCAACGGGGCGTCAGGGGCGGGCAATGGGTGACAGGCCTGCAGGCGACGGGCAGCTGCAGGCTCAGGCAACAGGCGACGGGCGCAGACGACGGGCGCAGACGACAGGCGACGGGCAACAGGCGACGGGCGACGGGCGAACCTGGGCGGCGACGGGCGCAGACGACGGGCGTACCTGGCTATGGCGGCGACGGGCGCATACGACGGGCAAACCTCTCTCTCTCTCTCTCTCTCTCTCTCTCTCTCTCCATCGTTCTCTCTCTCTCTCTCTCTCTCTCTCTCTCTCTCGTAATGAATTGAAACATTTACACACACTCTCTCTCTCAACGAGCTCTCTCTCTCTCTCTCTCTCTCTCTCTCTCTCTCTTTTTTCGTAAAAGGTAATTGTATTAATTACGAAAAAAAGTACAAGATTACATGATTACATGAGTACAAGAGACACGAGGGCCCTAGGCCAACGTGTGGGAAATCCCCGGACTAGTATACTAAAAAGGTTACACCAATCATGGCAAGGACCCAGAGGCAATTGCCAAATGCCAGGAATGCAAATCCTCCCGAGGGAGCAAGTCAGAGTGCCTGATGAGATCTAGCTCCCAATGCAAGAGCCCTTTAAGCCTTGCAATATGTCGCGGTACATTAGAGGCCGAATCAAAGAGAAAAGCATTTCGGGTGTTCCAAATGTGCCAGCATCCCCAGTATCTGAAAAAGTGAAATAAGATCTTCATATGTAACGGTGGCGGTGTGGAATACTTTGGGCGCACAAAAACCCAATCGAAAGGAGTCAGTGAGGACCCCACCACTGCGCGCCAGATTTGCGACAAGAGTGACCAGATATTCTCTCTCTCTCTCTCTCTCTCTCTCTCTCTCTCTCTCTCCCTCTCTCTCTCTCACACGCACACACTCTCTCTCTCTCTCTTTCTCTCTCTCTCTCTCTCTCTCTCTCTCTCTTTTTTTTCCGTAAAAGGTAATTGTATTAATTATTAAAAAAATACAAGATTACTTGATTACAAGATACATGATGACACAAAGCCATCATGTGAAGAGGTTCTCGCTCTCTTTCTCTCTCTCGTTTTCCCGGTTACAAGAAACACGAGGGCCCTAGGCCAACGTGTGGGAAATCCCCGTAGTGATGCACTAAAAAGGTTACACCAATCATGGCAACGACCCAGAGGCAATTGCCATATGCCACGGATGCAAATCCTCCCGAGGGAGCAACTCGGAGTGTCGGATGAGATCTAGCTGCCAATGCAAGAGGCCTTTAAGCCTGGCAATATGGCGTGGTACATTAGAGGCGGAATCAAAGAGAAAAGCATTGCGCGTGGTCCAAATGTGCCAACATCCCCAATATCTGAAAAAGTGAAATAAGATCTTCACAGGCAACTGTGGCGGTGTGGGATACTTCGGGCGCACAAAAACCCAGTCGAAAGGAGTTAGCGAGGACCCCACCACCGCGCGCCAAATGTGCGACAGGAGTGACCAGATATTCTTGGCGAGCGGGCAAGAGAGAAAACGATGTCGGGCCGATTCCGCCGATGTGGTACAGAAAAAACAATTGCCATTCGAGATGCGACGCTTGGCAAGGGCCGAGGCCAGAGGAAGACCACCAATCATCACCCGCCAAAGAAAGACCTTGCATTTGAAAGGTGTCTTATTTAGCCAGCCCTCCATCAGCGTTTTCTGCCACCATGACAGCGATTGCCGCAGTCCCCATACAGTATTAGCTTTTTCACCCAGCCATTAGTGATCTTGAATGAGAAGATGATACACCTGATTAGTAGAGGCTTTTTCCAGACCCAGCCGGCCTGCAAGGTCCCAGTCCTGCCAAGGGCGATCCACAGCCAGGGCAGGAAAGGGTCGCCTACCTTGAAGCTCCGACGAAAGCTTTTCCCATAAATCATGGTATCCACGCGGGATCTTGAAGAGTCGCCTAGCAGTCCGAAAGGATACGAGGACATTGCGAGTGGCAAGGGTAGCATCCGCAACCGACGTCAGACCTAAACGGGCCATGCGGTTAAATCTTGGTCTGAGCTGATGTTTGTCTTCCCATGAAAGGAGTCGCGAAACTACCAACAATTCCAGCTGAAAGGAGTTCGTCTGCAAGCGGTCCCCTACTGGGTGCCAACTGGCCTTTTGGAGCACCACTTTCCAAGAGCCGACCAAGTGCAGTAACAAAGAAGAAGAGGGACTGGAAAAACGAGAGTCAGCATTAAGGACATGCCACCAGGAGGCCCGAAGCCGTGTGTTACCATGGCGGAGGCCGCTGTCCTCAAGAAAAAAACGGGCTATGATGGTCCACGGGTGATGATCCACACACATGGCACGAAAAAGGGACCAACGGAGGGCTAGCATATAAGTTTGTGCATCCAAAATAGCTCCACCACCCAGGCGCTTAGGGGTACATGCATGTGACCATGAAATCCACGAAATGCCTGCCTGCAGAGAATCCTTCTTCCATCGCATGAAATGGATCGGATGAGTGAGAGCCTTCAAAGTAGTAGGCGTCCATGGCAACAAAGGCACGAAATACGTTAGCATTGGTAGCATGATTGTCTGGGCCACTTTGAGGCGGACATGGAATGGCTACGCTTGCGACTTCCAATACATAAACTTCGCCGCCAGTTTTTGTGAAATCCACTCCAGCAGGTCTTTTGGCCGTACATCCACCCCCAATGGGTATCCAAGATGCCTGACAATGGAGCCACGGGAAACCACCTGGCCTTGCCAGCCTAATGACTGTAAATCAGGCTCCATACAACTGAGAATGGCTGACTTCAAGGCATTGATGCGAAGCCCAGAGGCCTGACCAAATAGTGTCCAAACATCTAATGCCCTTCGAATGTTGTCCCTGTCCGCCCGCAAAATCATAAAGGTGTCATCAGCCAAAGATTGGCTAACGAAGTGCTGACCCAACGGAAGAGACAGCCCGGCCAGCTGAGCAGAGGCTGCCATGGAGGATAACATTGAAAGGACCGGGTGAGTCGCCAGGGCAAAGAAGAGAGGGCTCAAAGGACAACCCTGTCTGACCGAGCGTGCAAGGACGAATGGCTCTGTAACCCCACCATTAAGCATAACTCTGGAGGAAGCCGCAGCACTAATGGTGTAGATCAATCGGGACATCCGGGTCCCAAAGCCCATAGCAGACATTAGATCTGCAATAAAAAACCAGTCCACATAATCAAACGCCTTTTCCAAGTCCAATTGAATCAATACCACTTCCTGACCGGAGTGCCGCGCATAGTCAATAGCCATTTGCACATTTAAGATATTATGCAGAATGTTACGGCCCTTAATGAAACCATATTGGAGAGGATGCACAATAGCTGGAAGGTGCTTGTGAAGCCGATTCGCCAGCACTTTGGAGTAGATTTTATACATGAAGCCCATCAAAGAGATTGGTCGCCAGTGTTGCAGCTTTGACGGCGAAGGAACCTTTGGAATTAGTTTGATAAGGCCTTCTTTCCATGAGGAGGGCATGACCCCTGTTTCCCAAACCTGCTGAAACATGACCACCAATGGCTTCACCAACTGGGTGGCCGAGGTCTGAAAGAATTCATTAGTGAGACCATCCCAGCCAGGACTTTTATCCTGCGGCAGGTGCAACAAAACATCCATAACCTCTTCCTCGCAAATATCCGCCTCCAAAGTGGCTTGCATATCAACTGGAACCTGCTGGCGGACCAGATTATAGAAGACCGAGCGGGCATGCATAACCTGGCTAGAAGGCGAGGAAGAAGAACCAAGAAGTTCCATAAAATAATTTCTGCACATAGTGACAATGGTCTGCGGATCAGTGACCATGCGACCTTCCGAATCCTGGAGTCTGGTCATATTTTCGCGAGCCGGAGACGCATGCAAGGCGCGAAAGAACTTATGAGACTGGCAGGCACTATCTTGCAATGTGTCAGTCAAGTTGTGCAGCTTGGCCTGTTGATAAGATTTCAACTGAAACACTTGAATAAGATGGGCCAACCGCCTCTCCAGTGACAGCAGAAAATCATCATCTGGGGAATCCAGAAGCAAGGAACGGACCAAAGCCAGTAAGTCTTCTGCTGCATGTTGACGTCGGCGACAAAGCGAGGCATGATGGATCCCATACTGTCGAGCAACCCGCTGCACATTAGAGAGCAGCCGTGCAAATGAAGGCAAGCCCTCAGAGGCGAAGTCCAATAAGAACCGCTCAATCAACTGCTGTATATAGCCCTGGAAAATTGAATGCTTCAAATAAGAGGAGTTGAAACGTAAAGGGAGCCTATCCAGCAATTGCACAAAAGGTGCAATAGATTGTGCCCGCATCTCAAGCTGGAGGGGGAAATGGTCCGATAACGCATATTGCTGCAAGACCTTCATTTCCAGCATCTCGGGAAGAAAATCATCCCCCTGCATGATATACATTCTGTCCAGTCGCGACCAGGTAGTTGCATATTGTGCGGAATGAAAAGTAAACCCTGAAACAGAAGGGTGAAGCCACGACCAAAGATCTTGCTTGAGTACGTGCAAAGCAAAGGAACTCCACACCCGGCTTTCCGGCGTATCCATTACCGAATGGCCTGAAGTGGACTGAGAAGAGTCTACACACATATTGAAATCTCCCATCAAAAACCCCCTTCGGCCAAGTGACATGGAGCCCTGCAAAGCGGACCAAAGATCCCGTCGGGATGCGGGATCATTCGGAGCATAGAGGCCCAATAGCCATAAAATCTCTCCTTCAAATAAGACTTCGATCACCAGAAAGCGGCCCTGCACATCATTTTTAACAAGGACATGCTGATATTTCTCATGGACAATCATCAGCACGCCCGAATAGTGCGTAGCATGGGTCCCTGCATAAAAGAGACGGAATCCATGACAGTCTATCACTTTTCCTGCTTCACTGTGACTTTTGTGCTCAACTGCACACAATACATCCCACTGGTTCTCATGCAAGACGGTCCACATGGCATGTTGCTTATGGCGAGAGCAAATGCCTCGCACATTCCACGTGGCTATCTTCATGTATCCTTAAAGAAGGAAGTCAGGAACGAGGCGCCTGCTGCCTCGATTTTACCTTTTCCGCGAGAGCATCCAGGACACCCTCATCCAGAAAATCAGCCAATGCTGCAAAAGAATTCTGGCGACTTGCTTTAGAGGTAGAAGGGAAATCCAGTGCCTTGGGAGAGGGGCGGGGATAACGCCGATCCAAGGGTGTAATAACATTACCTTTGGCATCAAACGCCAGCTTAGCAGGCGGGCCGTTGGGGCCATCGGTATAGACTCTCCTTGGAGACTGATTACGGGGGGCAGACGGGGCCGTAGGACGCGCAGCCTGCTGTGAAGTGGCCATTTCTTTCCGACGCGTATACGTGCGCACGGAATCCTGGGAAGCAGTAGGCCCAGGAGCCGCCAGGCCTGCATCCACCTTTTTACCTTTTTTGGGACGTGCCTCAAGCCAGTCAGTGCGACGGGAATCCACACTCAGGACCTGTTGTTTGCTTTTATCCATGACATGAGGAGACTGAAGGGCTTCCTGGGGCGTGGCATCAAGCACCATATCATCCTTAGGCAGCACAACCTGCGCATCCTCCGAAGTCGGTTGCCTTTCAGGGCATTCGGCCATGAAATGCCCCAATTTAGCACATGAAAAGCAGTGTCCCGCAAAGTTGCCCCATTTCAGGCGAAAATACAAAGGATGCATGCCCGAACAATTGAGGCGAAGCCACGCGGGCCTTTTCCTAGCCGTGTCCCATAGCATGCATAAACAGTTGCGGTTCATCGCCCTGAGGCTTGGGGGAACCAGCACTGTTCCCAAAACTGCCATCGCATCCTTCAACATGGGCCAATAGACCGCCGGGCAATTTTCCACCTCCACCCACACCGGGCATTCGCGTTGAAGCAGACGCTGGAAGTCGGCCATGGGGCGCCATGGCACAACATGGACCAAGCGGCGATCAAAGAATAGTGGCAGCTTGGACAGGAGCTCAGCTCGATGCGTTTCCGATTTCAACAGCACCTCATAAAAGCCGCGAGGTCCAACGAAGATCTCCTCAACAGACTCCCCTTGCAATAAATGGTGCAACCACTGGCGAATATGCGAAAGCACTGGGATCCTGCCAGTGAAGAAAAGTATAACTGCACGGTCATAAAACACCGAGAAGGATCGCAAGACTGATTTGGGGTCCACCGTGGCTTCGAGCACATCATCCGTTCCCGCAACAGAAAAAGATTCATTATTATGCTGGACATAATCGCCAAGCAGAGTATTGGCAAAGTCCAGCAAATGCTCCCAGTCAATTTCGTGCGAATCCACAGGATCAGAGGCCACTTGCGCATAGGAGCGTTCCGGAGGGCTCATTGGCTCATCAGATGTATGCTTGGAGCGTTTGCCGGCAGGCGGCAGTTCAGAACTCAGCGGCAACTCCTCCGTGCATGGCACCATATCTTCCGGCTCCTCTGCATCGGAATCAGGGCCAAGGGCTGCCACCGTCCGGTCAAGAAAATCCATATCCAGGCCAGCCATACTGCTGTCTTCACACTCGCGCCCCCTCTCTCTCTCTCTCTCTCTCTCTTTGGGCGAGTCCCGCAGACTTGTCGGCCTCAGCCGTGGCCAATCCCAAGGGGGTGTCGATAGCGCGTTGGTCAGGGCGCAATCCTAACGGAGCCGATGCAAGAGTGCGAAACACAGGGCCAACGGGCAGTGACAAAGGCCAGAACGCTGAGGAGGAAGGCTGGCAGGCGACGGCAGGGCTGAACCGTCAGCAGCCGACTCGCTGCGAAGCAGGGGCGACAGGAGCGCTGACACACAGCGCAGCCGCGCGTTGACCAGGAGCCGAGCCCGCAGGTCAGACAGGCGGCGGCAGGGCGGGGCACGCAGGCAACGGGCGCCAGATGCTGGCGACGGCGGCGGGGCCTGCAGGCGATGGCGGCGGGGGCTGCAGGCGAGGGCGACGGGGCACAGGCGACGGGGGCTGCAGGCGAGGGGGCACAGGCGACAGTGGCACAGGCGACGGGGGCACAGGCGACGGGGGCTGCAGGCGAGGGCGACGGGGCGCAGGCGACACGACAGGCGTGGCGGACAGGGCGACGACGCGCAGATCCCGCAGGCGATGGCGATGGCGACAGCAAACAGGGCACGACAGTCAACCCGTCGACGGCAGTCTCTCTCTCTCTCTCTCTCTCTCTCTCTCTCATAATAGCTAATTGTATTAATTTATGAAAAGTTACAAGGTTGCAAGATTACAAGATGTAGGATGACTCTAGTCCATCTTGCATAAAAGATACAAAGTCACGGCCAATGAACAGAGGAGATTGCCATATGCCAAGAAACTAAATCATCTCTGACCAAGATATCAGCATGTTGTAGAAGGTGAAGCTGCCACTAAAGAAGTTGCTTAAGCTTTGGAGCATGACACTGAATGCTCGATGCAGCATAGAAAATGAATGCATTACAAATGACCCAAATATGCTATAGCAACCCCATAATTTGAAGAAGTGAAACAGGATGTTCATATGAGATTATGGTAGACCATGGTATTTAGCTTTACCAAAGACCCAGTCAAGAGGACACATCCTTGTCCCTACCACCACAAGCCGATGCAAGGGGGATAGGCGTCTTATTGATCCATCCCTCCATTATTGTCAATTTCCACCAAGGTTTGGATTTGTGCAATCCTAAAGAGTGTTGGCTTTGGTGGTCAACCATGTGCAGTCTCTAATCATGAAATGATAGATTTGATTAACTAAAGAGGATTGAAGGATCCAACGCCTTGTAAGATCTGTGTCTTGCCAAGGGCAACTAGAATCTAGGATAGAAAAGGGTTGTCGATTCTGCAAAAGATTGGAAACTCTACCCCAAAGATCATTGTAGCCACGAGGAACCCGAAAGAAAAGGACATCATAGTACCTCGTGGCAAGAGGGTGGTGTTAGCCACCAAGGTCAAGAGCGATGAAATTAAACTTAGGTCTCTTCTTGGATTTTCTTTACCAAGAAAGAATAGGAGACATTGCTAGAATTCACACTGGCAAAGAATTAGCTACCTATCTGTCCTTTGTTAGATGCCAACGGTCCTTGGAAAGGATGATTTTTCATGAGGACACCAAATGGTTAAGAAGAACAAAGGTATACGTAGAAAAGTGAGCTTGAGCATCAAGCACATGCCACTTGGAACCTTGAATCCTTGTATTGTCATACGAAGGGCTGCAGTCCTCAAGGAAAGCGCAAGCAATAAACCCCTAGGGTTGTTGACCAATACACAAGGCTTGAAACAACGACCAACGAAGGGCTGTCATATGAGTCGCCACATCCAAAACAGCCCCACCTGCCATGGAAACATGACTCAACAATATCCAAGATATACCTGCCCGCACAGAATCTTTCTTCTAGAGCACGGAATGGAAGTGCCAAGCGAGATCCTTCAAGGCAACATTGGTCCAAGGAATGGCAAGAAGTAGATGAGCATGGGAAGCATAATAGTCCAGGCTACTTTAAGGCACACATGGAATGGCTAAGCTTGAGACTTCCAGTAGCCAAACTTTTCCAATTTTTGCGATATCCATTTCAGCAAAATTTTTAGTTGCACATCAATCCCCAAGGGGTAACCAAGATGCCTTAAAATGTCACCATGTTGGACAAGCTTACCTTACCACCCTAAATCTAGCAAATTGGAGGCTGTGTAATCAATAAGAGAAGACTTTCTGAAGCATAAAAGTATCAATGGCCAGTGCTTGACCAACAAACTGCTGCTGCAAAGGTAGAGAGAGACCAACTAATTGACCCATACCCACAAGATGTGATAGCATAGAAAGAAAAGGATGAGTGGCAAGTGCAAAGAAGAATGGGATGGGAGGACACCCCTATCGGATTGATTGCACAAGGGAAAAAAGCTAAGTGAGTAGCAAGTGCAAAGAAGAATGGCATGGGAGGAAAATCTTGTCGGATTGATTGCGCAAGGGAAAAAAGCTCAATGACTCCACCATTTTGCATAACGTAGGACGTGGCACCCATACTGATGGTGTAGATCAACCTTGACATGCGAGGTCCAAAACCCATTACATCCACGAGATTTGCAAAATAGAAGACCATTCCAAGAAGTCAAAGGCCTTTTCCAAGTTTAATTGCACGAGAAGAAGGTCCTGTTGTGTATGCCGGTCATAGTCTATGGCTGTTTGTGCATTTGGGTTATTATGAAGAATGTTTCTGCCCTTAACAAACCCATATTGGTGAGCAAGTGTTTATGGAGATGGTTTGTCAACACCTTTGCAAAGATCTTATACATAGAGCCCATCGATGAAATCGGTCTCCACTGCATAAGTTCCGATGGGGAGGGAAGTTTGGGAATCAATTCAATCAGCCCTTCTTTCCATGATAATGGCATGTTGCTTGAAGCCCAAACCCTTTCAGCACATGGCAATCAGAAATTTTGCCAAAAGAGATGCATAGGTGCCAAAGAATTCATTGTTGATCCCATCCCAACTGAGGCTTTTATCATTTAGTAGATGCAACAAGACGTCCATAACTTCACCCTCATTGATATCAGCTTCCAGGAAGCCTTCTGTCTTGGGGAATCTAATCTTTGACAAAAGCATAAAAGAGTGCAAGAGCTTGCGTAAGAGTGCAAGAGCTTGCGTAACCTACGTAGAAGATATTTGATGTGAGCCCAAAAGGTTTGTGAAGTATTCCCCACATATACTTACAATTGATTGGGGATTTGTGAGCACGTGACCTTCAAACACAATCTCAATCACCAAGAAGCATTTGTGAACATCATTATTAACAAGCATTGGCTGGAATTTCTCGTGTATAACCATGAGAACACCCGAATAGTGTTTAGCCTTGCAACCACCATAAAAAAGGTGGAATCCATAACAAGCCAAAACACAACCAACATCACCATGGCTTTTGTGCTCAACTGCACACAAAGCATCCCAATGGTTCTCATGCAAAATATGCCACATGTCCCCCTATCAACATCAATCTCATCTTAAGATGTTTTCTACTCTTTAATTGTGAATAGCCTCAATGTATAAGAAAATAAGAAGTGTTGACACTAAAAGAATGTGAGCATCAAAGACAAGGAACATGAGGCAACATCTTGTGCTAAGAGGCAAACCCAACACAAGCTTGGAGTGATCAATGTCCACTATCTCCAAATACAATTGTTGTAGGCCATCTTAAAGCCATGGTTCAAAACCCGAATATAAACTGGGGCCCATAGTCACATACAATATTATTAGGTAACCTGTGGTTCTGATATACTTGTTCTAGGAATTGCGAAGGTTATCTTTGTCCACACACAGCGTAATCTCTCTTTTTTTTCGTAAAAGGTAATTGTATTAATTACGAAAAAAAAATACAAGATTACTTGATTACAAGATACATGACGACAATGCAAGTCATCATGTGAAGAGGTGCTAAGTACTACAAGTTACAATTTCATGGCAAGGATGTGGAGGAAATTGCCATATGCCAAGGACGGAAGTCCTCCGTAGAGAGCAAATCAGAACGATGGAGAAGATCTAACTGCCAATACAAGAGGCCCTTAAGCCTCACAATATGCCGCTGAACATTATGGGCGGCGTCAAACAGAAAAGCATTCCGAATGGTCCAGTTATGCCAACAGCCCCAGTATCGAAGAAAGTGATACATGAGCTTCATATGTGGCTGTGCGGGAGTAGGGTATTTGGGCTGGCCCAAAACCCAATCAAAGGGGCGCAGTGTGATACCAACCACCCCTCGCCAAACGGCCGACAAAAATAACCAGACTTTCTTAGCGACGGGGCAGGAAATAAATCGGTGGCGGGCGGATTCCATAGTAGTGGTGCAAAAGAAACAGGTGCCATTGGAGATTCGTCGCTTGGAAAGAGCCGAAGCAAGTGGAAGACCCCCAATTATCACTCGCCAAAGAAAGACTTTGTATTTAAAGGGTGTCTTGTTGACCCAGCCCTCCATCACAGTGACCCTCCACCACGAGCGGGATTTACGCAATCCCCATAAAGCATTCGCTTTAGTAACTAGCCATTGATTATCTTTAATCAGGAGATGATACACTTGATTGGCAGAAGCTTTGCTCAAAGGCAGCCGGCCTTGTAGGTCCCAATCCTGCCAGGGATGATCCAAAGCAAGAGCAGGAAAGGGTTGTTTGTTCTGGAGCACCGTCACGAGCTGTTCCCATAAAGGCCTATATCCACGAGGGATCCGGAAAATCCTCCTAGCAGTACGAAACGAGATAAGCACATTGCGACTGGCAAGGGTGGCATCCGCAACTGAAGACAAGCCCAAACGTGCCATCCGGTTGAATTGTGGTCTAAGCTCGTGTTTACCTTCCCACGAAAGTAGACGCGAGACTGCCAGTAATTCCAATTGAAAAGAGTTAGTAGCCAGGCGATCCTCCGTTGGGTGCCACTGAGCCTTTCGAAGGACGTGTTTCCAGGAACACACCAAATGAGTAAGCAGCGATGAAGAAGAACTGGAAAACCGTGAATCCGCATTAAGAACGTGCCACCAAGAACTCCGGAGTCGGGTATTGCCATGCCGAAGCCCATGACCCTCAAGGAAAGAACGGGCGATAGCGACCCACGGATGATGATCATCCGAGCACATGGGGCGGAAAAGGGACCAACGGAGTGCCTGCATGTGAGTTTGGGCAGCTAAAATAGCTCCGCCACCCATGATTTTGGGGGTGCACACATGCGACCACGAGATCCAGGAAATGCCTGCATGCAATGAGTCCTTCTTCCAGAGCATGAAGCGAATAGACTGACTGAGAGCATTCAGAGTCGTAGGAGTCCAGGGCAACAATGGCAAGAAATATGTGACCATTGGCAACATAATTATCTGGGCTACTTTGAGGCGAACATGAAAAGGCCAGGCCTGAGACTTCCAGTACATAAACTTGGCCACCATCTTCTGAGAAATCCACTGCAGAAGCTGCTTTGGGGGAACATCAACACCCAATGGGTATCCAAGATGCCTGACAATGGAACCTCGAGGAACAATCAGACCCTGCCAGTCCAAGGACTGCAAATCCGACTCCGTGCAGCTTAGAATGGCTGATTTGAGCGGATTGATACGGAGGCCTGACGCCTGGCCAAAGAGACCCCAAACATCCAATGCTTGTCGAAGGTTATCCTTGTCTGCACGCAAAATCATAAAAGTATCATCCGCCAGGGATTGGCTAATGAAATGTTGTCCTGTAGGAAGCGACAGTCCGGCCAACTGGGAAGAGGCGGCCATATGTGATAACATGGAAAGAACTGGATGTGTCGCAAGGGCAAAGAATAAAGGGCTCAAAGGACACCCCTGTCTGACAGAACGGGCAAGGACAAATGGTTCAGTAACACCTCCGTTCAGCATGACTCGCGAAGACGCCGCAGCACTAATGGTGTAGATCAAACTAGACATCCGAGCACCAAAGCCCATAGCGGACATAAGGTCAGCAACAAAAGACCAGTCCAGATAGTCAAAAGCCTTTTCCAGGTCCAGTTGAATCAACACCACCTCCTGATTAGAATGCCGGGCATAATCAATGGCCAATTGGGCATTCAGAACATTGTGTAGGATATTTCGGCCCTTAATGAAACCATACTGGAGAGGGTGCACAAGGGCAGGGAGATGCTTATGGAGCCGATTCGCCATTACTTTGGAAAAGATTTTGTACATGGAACCCATCAAAGAAATGGGGCGCCAGTGTGTCAACTTAGATGGCGAAGGAACTTTTGGAAGCAGTTTAATAAGTCCTTGTTTCCATGAGGGAGGCATGATCCCTGTTTCCCACACCTGCTGAAACAGAGCCTGCAATGGTTTCGCCAGTTGGGTAGCGAAAGCTTCAAAGAACTCATTGGTGAGACCATCCCAACCCGGACTTTTATCTTTGGGCAAGTGTAACAAGACATCCATAACCTCTGCTTCACCAATATCTGACTCCAGAGTAGCTTGCATGTCCTGCGGTAGCTGATTGCGGACCAGGTCATAAAAGACTGAACGGGCCTGAGTAATTTGGGCTGAAGGAGGAGAAGCGGAACCGAGAAGGTCACGGAAATAACTCCTACACATATGCACAATAGTCTGTGGATCCAGGATAAGGTGGCCTTGTGCATCCTCGAGTCTGGTCAAATTCTCTCGAGCAGGAGAGGCATGGAGAGCTCGAAAGAACTTATGGGTCTGACATGCACTATCTTGCAAAGTCTCTGTTAGATGTTGCAATTTGGCCTGCTGATACGATTTTAATTGGAATTCTTTAACAAGATCGGCCACCCGCAGGGCCAGTGCAAGCAGAAATGCATCATCCGGAGTGTCCATCAGCAGGGAACGAACCAAAAGCAGCAGGTCCTCTGCTGCCTGTCGACGGCGCCGACAAAGAGAGGCATGATAGATCCCATATTGCCGAGCAACCCGCTGCACATTAGAGAGCAATCGGTCAAATGACGCAGTGCCTTGAGAGGAAAAGTCCAAGGAGAATCTGTCAAGCAATTGCTGCATATAGCCCTGAAAAATTGTATGCTTTAAGTAAGAGGAGTTGAAACGCAAAGGAAGTCTCTCCAGAAATTGCTTGAAGGGGGCTATGGGTTGTGCAAGCAACTCGAACTGCAGAGGGAAATGGTCCGACAAGACATATTGCTGCAACACTTTTATTTCGAGCATCTCCGGCAGAAAATCATCATTGTGCATGATATATATGCGGTCCAACCGCGACCATGTTGTGGCATACTAAGCCGAATGGAAAGTAAAGCCTGGAGAAGACGGGTGTAGCCAGGACCAAAGATCTTGCTTAAGAACAGCAAGAGCCAAGTCGTGCCACATACGACTTTCCGGCGCATCCATGACCGAGTGCTCCGATGTAGACTGGGAAGAATCAATACACATATTGAAATCCCCCATGAAGAAGCCGCGTCTACCAAGTGACAAGGAAGTCTGCAAAGTCTGCCAAAGCTCCCGGCGAGATAAGGAATCATTCGGAGCATAGAGGCCAAGTAACCATAGGATTTCCCCTTCAAATAAGATTTCAACCACCAAAAAGCGGCCATGAACATCATTTTTAATAAGAACAGGCTGATATTTGGCATGTACAATCATGAGGACACCCGAATAATGCATGGCCTGTGTTCCTGCATAGAACAAACGAAAGCCATGGCAATCCACCACTTTACCGGCGTCACTGTGACTCTTGTGCTCAACAGCACACAGGACATCCCACTGATTCTCATATAATGCAGTCCACATGGCATGTTGCTTGTGACGAGAACAAATTCCTTGCACATTCCACGTGGCTATTTTCATGTGTATACAAAAACACACTCAGGTACGAGGCACAGCTTTCCTCGATTTGACTTTGTCGGCGAGAATGTCCAGGACTCCCTCATCCAAGAAATCTGCCAACACCGCAAAAGAGTTCTGAGGACCAGATTTGGAAGTTGACGGCATATCGGCTTGCTTGGGGTTGGCACATGGGTAACGACGGTCCCACGGAGTAATGACGTTGCCTCTAGTATCAAACGCCAGCTGTGCAGGTGGACCCTTGAGACGATCCGAATACATTTTCCTGGCGGGCTGATGACGGGGAGCTGAAGAAACCATAGCAGGAGCGGAGCTATCGGACGACATCATTTCCTTCCTGCGCATATATGTTCGCATGGAATCGTGTGAAGTAGTAGGCCCAGTACTGTCCATGCCAGCACCAATCCTGTTGCCTTTTTTGGCACGGACTTCAACCCAATCAGTAGCACGGGAATCCTGACCCGAAACCTGTTGTTTACCTTTGGCCAGAACTTGGGGCGGGTGGATAGGATCCAGCGACGGAGCATCACACACCATATCTTCCATGGGCGGAGCAATATGAACTGCATCTGAAACGTGTTGTTGCTCGGGGCATTCAGCCATAAAGTGCCCCAACTGTCCACAGGAAAAGCAATGGCCAGCAAAATTGCCCCATTTCAAACGAAAGTGTAACGGATGCATGCCAGAGCAATTGAGGCGTAACCATGCAGGCCGTTTCCGTGCGGTATCCCATAACATGCACAAGCGGTTGCGATTCACCGCCCTGAGACTGGGAGGGACCAAAACCGTGCCCACAGCGGCCATAGCATCCTTTAATAGCGGCCAATAAACAGCCGGACAATTTTCCACTTCTACCCACACAGGGCATTCACGTTGCAAGAGGCGTTGGAAATCTGCCATCGGGCGCCATGGAACCACATGAACCAACCGACGATCAAAAAACAAAGGCAGTTTAGACAGAAGAGCAGCGCGGTGTATCTCTGTTTTCAAGAGGACCTCAAAAAAACCCCGGGATCCAACAAAAATCTCTTCAACACATTCCCCTTGTAGCAGACTCTGCAGCCATTGGCGAATACGGGAAAGCAGCGGAATGCGACCAGTGAAGAAGAGTATCACCGCGCGATCATAAAATACCGAAAAGGAGCGTAAGACAGTTTTTGGCTCGACGGTAGCTTCCAGAACATCGTCTGGAGCAGAGGCAGAGAAGGCTTCCTGGTTATGTTGAACATATTCACCAAGCAGAGTGTTG
Organism: Lygodium microphyllum; assembly: GCF_053477565.2. Classification (NCBI taxonomy): domain Eukaryota; kingdom Viridiplantae; phylum Streptophyta; class Polypodiopsida; order Schizaeales; family Lygodiaceae; genus Lygodium; species Lygodium microphyllum. The sequence goes on along the minus strand of NC_141153.1, from coordinate 47,427,438 downwards.
GCAAATTCCAACAGATGCTCCCAGTCCACCTCCTGAGAGTCCACCGGATCCGAAGCGACCTGCGCATAGGAACGATCCGGAGTAACGCCAATCTCTTCCGGGGTGTGTTTGGTACGTTTGCCCGCAGGCTGGATGTCAGGACCCGGGGGCAATTCTTCAGTGCACGGAACCATATCCTCGGGTTCCTCAGCATCAGAGTCCGGGCCAAGTGCTGCCACCGTTTGATCTAGGAAATCCAGATCCAAACCAGCCATCGTGTATGATGAACTGATCTCACAGAAGGCCTGACCGACACTCTCTCTCTCGCTTTCTCTCTCTGTGTACAGAGCAGAGGGCAAGCAGTCCCGGACGCTGCCTCTCTGACGAAGGTCAGGTTTAGGGTTTTCACAGGAGCTGGGCGCCTCTGCACGAAAGTAGGAGCACACGCAGGCGGCGCCTCGAACCGCAGCAGCGGTGAAGTTGACAGGGCGGGGCGTCAGGGGTAGGCTACCATGGATAGGGCGGCAGAAACAGGGCGTCTCGACAGCTCCGGGAGCAGGCGCGACAGTCAACCACAGGCGTCGATGCAGCCCTCAACGATGGACAACGTGACCTACCGACGAACAGAGGCGACTGGGCTGGCACGAACGGGGGGTGACGTCTGGCAGGGCGTCAGACAGCGACGACGTAGATGGGGACAGCAGCAGGGCGCACCAGATTATACGATGGCAGGGCGGGACGACGGCGTGGGCACACGAGACGGACGGGCGCAGTAACAACACGTGCTGACGAGGGTTGAAGTAGGCGGAAGGTCCAGGCGATGGCAGGACGTGGACGTCAAGGCCGACACCCTCCACGCAGGTCCGGGGGAAGATCGCCCGCAACGCACAGGTGGGTCGTCGTCAGGTCACGGGGCCCTCTCTCTCTCTCTCTCTCTCTTTTTTTCGTAAAAGGTAATTATATTAATTACGAAAAAAATACAAGATTACTGGATTACAAGATACATGATGACACAAAGCCATCATGTGAAGAGGTTTTCTCTTTCTCTCTCTCTTTCTTTTTTTCTCTGATTACAAGATACACGAGGGCCCTAGGCCAACGTGTGGGGAAGCCCCGTAGTAATGCACTGAAAAAGTTACACCAATCATAGCAACGACCCAGAGGCAATTGCCATATGCCACGGATGCAAATCCGCACGAGGGAGCAAGTCGGAGTGTCGGATGATATCCAGCTGCCAATGCAAGAGCCCTTTAAGCCTGGCAATATGTCGGGGTACATTAGAGGCCGAATCAAAGAGAAAAGCGTTGCGCGTGGTCCAAATGTGCCAGCATCCCCAATATCTGAAAAAGTGAAATAAGATCTTCTCATGCAACTGTGGCGGTGCGGAATACATCGGGCGCACAAAAACCCAATCGAAAGGAGTTAGCGAGGATCCCACCACCGCGCGCCAAATGTGCGACAAGAGTGACCAGATATTCTTGGCGAGCGGGCACGAGAGAAAACGATGTCGGGCCGATTCCGCCGGTGTGGTGCAGAAGAAACAATTGCCATTCGAGATGCGACGCTTGGCAAGGGCCGAGGCCAGAGGAAGACCACCAATCATTACCCGCCAAAGAAAAACCTTGCATTTGAAAGGTGTCTTATTTTGCCAGCCCTCCATCAGCGTTTTGTGCCACCATGACAGCGATTTCTGCAGTCCCCAAACAGTGTTAGCTTTCTCTCCCAGCCATTGGTGATCTTGAACAAGAAGATGATACACCTGATTAGTGGAGGCCTTTTCCAGACTTAGGCGGCCTGCAAGATCCCAGTCCTGCCAAGGGCGATCCACCGTCAAGGCAGGAAAGGGTTGCCGACCCTGAAGCTTCGACGAAAGCTGCTCCCACAAATCACGGTATCCACGCGGGATCTTAAAGAGTCGGCGAGCAGTCCGAAATGAGACGAGGACATTGCGAGTAGCAAGGGTAGCATCCGCAACCGACATCACACCTAAACGGGCCATGCGATTAAATCTTGGTCTGAGTTGATGTTTATCTTCCCATGAAAGGAGTCTCGACACTGCCAACAATTCCAGCTAAAAGGAGTTAGTCTGCAAGCGGTCCCCCACTGGGTGCCAGCGGGCCTTTTGGAGCACCACTTTCCAAGAGGCGACCAAGTGCAGTAACAAAGAGGAAGAGGGACTGGAAACACGAGAGTCAGCATTAAGGACATGCCACCAGGAGGCCCGAAGCCGTGTGTTGCCATGGCGGAGCCCGCTGTCCTTAAGAAAATAACAGGCTATGATGGACCAAGGGTGGTGATCCACACACATGGCACGAAAAAGGGACCAACGGAGAGCTAACATATGAGTGTGTGCATCCAAAATCGCTCCGCCACCCATGCGCTTAGGGGTACATGCGTGTGACCAAGAAATCCAGGAAAGGCCGGCCTGCAGTGAGTCCTTCTTCCATAGCATGAAACGGATGGGCTGAGTGAGGGCCTTCAAAGTAGTAGGAGTCCATGGCAACAATGGCAGGAAATACGTTAGCATTGGAAGCATGATTGTCTGGGCCACTTTGAGGCGGACATGGAATGGCCACGCTTGCGACTTCCAATACATAAACTTTGCTGCCAATTTTTGTGAAATCCACTCCAGCAGGGCTTTTGGCCGTACATCCACCCCCAATGGGTATCCAAGATGCCTGACAATGGAGCCACGGGAAACCACCCGGCCTTGCCAGCCTAAGGACTGCAAATCAGGCTCCGTACAACTGAGAAGGGCTGACTTAAGGGCATTGATGCGAAGCCCAGAGGCCTGACCAAAGAGTGTCCAAACATCTAATGCCCTTCGAATGTTGTCCCTGTCCGCCTGCAAAATCATAAAGGTGTCATCCGCCAAAGATTGGCTAACGAAGTGCTGACCCAACGGAAGAGCCAGACCGGCCAGCTGGGCAGAGGCTGCCATGGAGGATAACATTGAAAGGACCGGGTGAGTCGCCAGGGCAAAGAAGAGAGGGCTCAAAGGACAACCCTGTCGGACCGAGCGTGCAAGGACAAATGGCTCTGTAACTCCACCATTAAGCATAACTCTGGAGGAAGCCTCAGCACTAATGGTGTAGATCAATCGGGACATTCGGGTACCAAAGCCCATAGCCGACATGAGGTCTGCAATGAAAGACCAGTCCACATAATCAAATGCCTTTTCCAAGTCCAATTGGATCAATACCACTTCCTGACCGGAGTGCCGCGCATAGTCAATGGCCATTTGCACATTTAAGATATTATGCAAAATGTTGCGGCCCTTAATGAAACCATATTGGAGAGGATGCACAATAGCTGGAAGGTGCTTGTGGAGCCGATTCGCCAGCACTTTGGAGTAGATTTTATACATGGAGCCCATCAAAGAGATTGGTCGCCAGTGTTGCAACTTTGACGGCGAAGGGACCTTTGGAATTAGTTTGATAAGGCCTTCTTTCCATGAGGAGGGCATGACCCCCGTTTCCCACACCTGCTGAAACATGGCCACCAATGGCTTTGCCAACTGCGTGGCCGAGGTCTGAAAGAATTCATTAGTGAGACCATCCCAGCCAGGGCTTTTATCATTTGGCAGGTGCAACAAAACATCCATAACCTCGTCCTCGCAAATATCCGTCTCCAAAGCGGCTTGCATATCAACTGGAACCTGCTGGCGGACCAGATGATAGAAGACCGCACGGGCATGCGTAACTTGGCTAGAAGGCGAGGAAGAGGAACCAAGAAGATCCATAAAATAGTTTCTGCACATAGTGACAATGGTCTGCGGATCCGTGACCATGCGACCTTCCGAATCCTGGAGTCTGGTCATATTTTCGCGGGGCGGAGATGCATGCAAGGCGCGAAAGAACTTATGAGACTGGCAGGTGCTATCTTGCATTGTGTCCATCAAGTTGTGCAGCTTGGCCTGTTGATAAGATTTCAGCTGAAACACTTGAATGAGATGGGCCAACCGCCTCTCCAGAGACAGCAGAAAATCATCATCAGGGGAATCCAGGAGCAAGGAACGGACCAAGGCCAGTAAGTCTTCTGCTGCATGTCGACGTCGACGGCAAAGCGAGGCATGATGGATCCCATACTGGCGAGCAACCCGCTGCACATTAGAGAGCAGCCGTGCAAATGAAGGCCAGCCCTCAGAGGCAAAGTCCAATAAGAATCTCTCAATCAACTGCTGCATATAGCCCTGGAATACTGAATGCTTCAGATAAGAGGAGTTGAAACGTAAAGGGAGCCTATCCAGGAATTGCAGAAAAGGTGCAATAGAGTGTGCCCGCATCTCAAGCTGGAGGGGGAAATGGTCCGACAACGCATATTGCCGCAAGACCTTCATTTCCAGCATGTCGGGAAGAAAGTCATCGCCCTGCATGATATACATTCTGTCCAGCCGCGACCAGGTAGTTGCATATTGTGCGGAATGAAAAGTAAACCCTGAAAAAGAAGGGTGAAGCCACGACCAAAGATCTTGCTTGAGCACGTGCAAAGCAAAAGAACTCCACACCCGGCTTTCCGGCGTATCCATTACCGAATGCCCTGAAGTGGACTGAGAAGAGTCGACACACATATTGAAATCTCCCATCAAGAATCCCCTTCGGCCGAGTGACATGGAGCCCTGCAAAGTGGACCAAAGATTCCGCCGGGATGCGGGATCATTCGGAGCATAGAGGCCCAACAGCCATAAAATCTCGCCTTCAAATAAGACTTCGATCACCAGAAAGCGGCCCTGCACATCATTTTTAACAAGGACAGGCTGATATTTCTCATGGACAATCATCAGCACGCCCGAATAGTGCGTAGCATGGGTCCCTGCATAAAACAGGCGGAATCCATGACAATCCATCACTTTTCCTGCTTCACCGTGACTTTTGTGCTCAACTGCACACAATACATCCCACTGGTTCTCATGCAAGACGGTCCACATGGCATGTTGCTTATGGCGAGAGCAAATGCCTCGCACATTCCACGTGGCTATCTTCATGTATCCTCAAAGAAGGAAGTCAGGAACGAGGCACCTGCTGCCTCGATTTCACCTTTTCCGCGAGAGCATCCAGGACACCCTCATCCAGAAAATCAGCCAATACTGCAAAAGAATTCTGGCGACCTGCGTTGGAGGTAGAAGGGCAATCCACTGCCTTGGGAGAGGGGCGGGGATAACGCCGATCCCAGGGTGTAATAACATTTCCTTTGGCATCGAACGCCAGCTTGGCAGGTGGGCCTCTGGGGCCGTCGGTATAGGCTCTCCTTGGAGACTGATTGCGGGGGCCCGACGGGGCCCTAGGACGCGGAGCCTGCTGTAAAGTGGCCATTTCTTTCCGGCGCGTATACGTGCGCACGGAATCCTAGGAAGCAGAAGGCCCAGGATCCGCCAGGCCTGTATCCAACTTTTTGCCTTTTTGAGGACGTGCCTCAATCCAGTCAGTACGACGGGAATCCACACTTCGGACCTGTTGTTTGCCTTTGTCCATGACATGAGGAGACTGAAGGGCTTCCTGGGACGTGGCATCAAGCACCATGTCGTCCTTGGGCAGCACAACCTGCGCATCCTCCGAAGACGATTGCTTTTCAGGGCATTCGGCCATGAAATGCCCCAATTTACCACATGAAAAGCAGTGGCCCGCAAAGTTGCCCCATTTTAAGCGAAAATACAAAGGATGCATGCCCGAACAATTGAGGCGAAGCCACGCCGGCCTTTTCCTGGCCGTGTCCCATAGCATGCATAAACGGTTGCGGTTCATCGCCCTGAGGCTTGGGGGAACCAGCACTGTTCCCACAACTGCCATCGCATCCTTCAACATGGGCCAATAGACCGCCGGACAGTTTTCCACCTCTACCCACACCGGGCATTCGCGTTGAAGCAGACGCTGGAAGTCGGCCATGGGGCGCCATGGCACAACATGAACCAGGCGGCGATCAAAGAATAGCGGCAACTTGGACAGGAGCTCAGCGCGATGCGTTTCCGATTTCAGCAGGACCTCATAAAACCCGCGAGGTCCAAGGAAAATCTCCTCAACCGACTCCCCTTGCAATAGATGGTGCAGCCACTGGCGAATATGCGAAAGCATTGGGATCCTGCCAGTGAAGAAAAGAATAACTGCACGGTCATAGAACACGGAGAAGGATCGCAAGACTGATTTGGGGTCCACCGTGGCTTCCAGCACATCATCCGTTCCCGCAACAGAAAAAGATTCGGTATTATGCTGGACATAATCGCCAAGCAGAGTATTGGCGAAGTCCAGCAAATGCTCCCAGTCGATTTCCTGCGAATCCACCGGATCAGAGGCCACTTGCGCATAGGAGCGTTCCGGAGGACTCAAGGGCTCATCAGGCGTAGGCTTGGAGCGTTTGCCGGCAGGCGGCTGTTCAGAACTCGGCGGCAACTCCTCTGTGCATGGCACCATATCTTCCGGCTCCTCTGCATCGGAATCAGGGCCAAGGGCTGCCACCGTCCGATCAAGAAAATCCAAATCCAGGCCAGCCATACTGCTGTCTTCACACAGAGGACGAACTCTCTCTCTGCTGAACCGTCAGCCACAGACTTGCTGCGAAGCAGGGGCGACAGGAGATCAGGCACGCAGCCGCGGGCGACGGAGCCTGCAGACGGGGCCTGCAGACTAGGACGACGGGGCTCAGGCGGCGGGGCCTGCTGACGAGGGCGGAGGGCCTGCAGACGAGGGCGGGGCCCGCAGACGCAGGCGGAGGGCCTGCAGACGAGGGCGGGGCCTGCTGACGAGGGCGGAGGGCTTACTGACGAGGGCGGGGCCTGCAGACGCAGGCGGCGGACCTGCAGACGATGGCGGACGGGCGCAGAGGCTGCTGACGAGGGCGGAGGGCCTGCTGACGAGGGCGGGGCCTGCAGACGCAGGCGGCGGACCTGCAGACGATGGCGGACGGGCGCAGAGCCTGCAGACGCAGGCGGCGGACCTGCAGACGATGGCGGACGGGCGCAGAGCCTGCTGACGAGGGCGGAGGGCCTGCTGACGAGGGCGGGGCCTGCAGACGCAGGCGGCGGACCTGCAGACGATGGCGGACGGGCGCAGAGCCTGCGTGCAGAAGCGGGGCAGAAAAAAGCAGGCGCAAGCCAGGTCGCTGCAGAAGACGGGTCACGGCAGGTCGCCATCGCTCCGTTCTCCACGCTCGAACCCCATCGCGACTCTCCTCTCTCTCTTCCAGATCTCTCTCTCTCTCTCTCTCTCTCTCTCTCTCTCTCTCTCTCTCTCTCTCTCTCTCTCTCTCTCTAGCGTAATCTCTCTCTCTCTCTCTCTCTCTCTCTCTCTCTCTCTCTCTCTCTCTCTCTCTCTCTCTCTCTCTTTCGTGAAGATAATTGAATTAAGAAGTAAATATTTACATTAGACCGTCAAGTCGGCAAAGAAAAAAAAAAAAAAAAGAGACCCAAATGAAAGTCTACCAAGAATCTAGCATAGAAATATCACATAGAAAGGACAGCTGGTGTGGAGCGAACAATATCCAGCCAGGGAGCAGCAATGTCAGGAAGAACCACATCAGCCAGGGAGCAGCAATGTCAGGAAGAACCAGATCAACTGACACCATAGAGGAGATCTGCCATAACACTAAACCACGAAGACGGGCTACATGACCATGGATGCCCAATGCTGAATAAAAAATAAAGGCATTCGGAATACACCAAATATGCCACAGGTCTGTCCATCCAAGCAAATGAAGAGGTAGGAATAATCTAAATGCAAAGTAGACGTAGAGGTCATCTTTCCCATAATCCAAAAACAAGCTGATATCCAATGCTTAGTCGCCTAGGACCACACACTGGAATAAAAATCTCCAAATCTCTCGAGCAACAGGGCAAGAGACAAAGAGATGAAGCAATGTCTCATCACATGTAGTGCAAAATATAGAACGACCAGTAGAGATCTTGCAAGCATGCAACACATCCCCAATTGGAAGACCCCCAATAAGCAACCTCCACATGAACACTTTATCTTGATAAGGAACCTTAGACTTCCAGAGTTGGATGAATCTTTCTTGTCACTTATTTTTCCTATCCCTAATATGCCATAATCTATTAGCCTTTCTAGTGACCCATCTCTTGGCCTCTAACATCTGATGATATATCTGATTAGCTAACCTTTTCTCGAAATCATCAAGAAGCACAAACATCTAATCTCGCCAGGGAGATGATGGTTGTAAAGCAGGCAAACGAGAGAACCTCAAAAGCCTGTCCTCTATGGATAACCAAATGTCATGATATCATGGAGACACCCGAAAGTAGTAATCAATACGCTGGAAAGAATAAAGACGCAGCTGCCCAAGAACAACACCATCAAGGACTGGTGTCTACAACCCCAAATGAGCCATCCGATTAAACTTGTATCGCTGCAAATCTTTACCATGCCAATACAACAACCTAGAGGTAGCCAATACTTGTCCTTGCAGTGAATTCTCCCCCTTACAAAAATCGAGGGGAGCCAAACTGCAAAATGTAACATCTCCTACCAAGATGCAATCAAATGAGAAAGGAGAGACTTGGAGACCTTAATAGGTGTCATGGAGTTAAGCACATGCCACCAAGAAACTTGGATAACCGTGCTACCATGAGAGATACTAGTCTTTTCTATGAAAATTTTTGCACTATCTAACTAGGGAAGACTCTGTACACATAGTGCCTGCAAAAGTGCTAGTCTCAAAGCAACCATGTGCAAATTAACATCCAATAAAGATGCTCTGCCCATCCTTTTAGAAGTAGTCACATGCTGCAACGAAATCCACACCTGGCCCAAACAATTCCCTTTCTTTTTCCACAACATGAATCGGATAGGCTGAACTAGTTCCAAAAGAGACTTCTTAGTCCAAGGAAGCAATGGCAGAAAAACAAAATCATATTGATCATGATACATTGAGCAACTTTAAGTCTCACATGAAGAGGCTAGCCTTGAGATTTCCAATACATGAATCGATCATGAATATGAGATGACATCCAATCAAGAAAGGCACACGGAGCTACATCCACACCAATAGGATAACATGAGTGTCAAAGACCAAGGGCTGCATCCAAGATCACATGTCCTGTTTCAAAGACACAGCTGCTAGAGCATCCCAAGCCTGTCGCTCAAGACCATCCATGACTAAGTGCAGTGAAGCGGCTTGATCCAGAGATACACATGCATTAAGATCACCCAGAACAAAGCCTTGGCGAGCCATGGCAAGGCAATGCAAGTCATCCCAAAGCTGAGGGCGTTCCCGAGTAGTAGAAGGAGCATACACACCCACCAGCCATAAAACCTCTCCCTCATATAGGATTTCCAGCATCATAAATCTGCCACGAGGGTCGTGAGTAACCCAGGATCGTTGCAGGGAAGATCTAATGGCCAACATAACTCCAGATTTATGTGGAACTTGACCAGTAAAGAAAATTGTATAATCCTTATATACATAAGAAGACCCTAGCAAAGCATGTTGTTTGTGCTCCACAGCACAAAAAAATATCCCAATTTTCAGCTAACACAACTTTCCACAACCAATACTACTTACTGGCCGAAGAAATGCATGTGACATTCCATAAAGCAAGTCTCATGATAAATCACAAAATGAAAAGAAAACTACTGAATCACCACTTTCCCTTTCCCTTTAACATCAATAGCTTTAGCTGCAGATTACATCTACAAAATCTGCCCTCTGCAAACTAGCAATCGAAGCACAAGAAGGAAACTGTTGTTATTGAGAATAGAAAACATCCCGAGGAGGCACAAGCCTCCCACGTTTGTCAAAGCACAAAGCAGAATCAGAAGCCCTTTTATTATCTGCACCAACTGCAAGAATATGTGAAGAGTGAGATTTCATATAAAACTGCATACCTACCTCTCTCTCTTTTTTTCATAAAAGGACCTACCTCTCTCTCTCTCTCTCTTTTTTTTCGTAAAAGGTAATTGTATTAATTACGAAAAAAATACAAGATTACTTGATTACAAGATACATGATGACACTAAGCCATCATGTGAAGAGGTTCCAGTACTACGAGTTACAAAGTCATGGCAAAGACGCGGAGGAAATTGCCATATGCCAGGGACGCAAGTCCTCCCTAGAGAGCATGTCAGAATGCTGGAGAAGATCTAGCTGCCAATACAAGAGGCCCTTAAGCCTAGCAATATGCCGCTGAACATTATAGGCGGAATCAAAAAGAAAAGCATTTCGAATGGTCCAGTTATGCCAACAGCCCCAATATCGAAGAAAGTGATACATGAGCTTCATATGTGGCTGTGCCGGAGTGGGGTATTTGGGCTGCCCAAAAACCCAATCAAAGGGGCGTAGTGAGAAAACAACCACCGCTCGCCAAACGGCTGACAAGAATAACCAGATTTTCTTAGCGATGGGGCAAGAAATAAATCGGTGCCGGGCAGATTCCACAATAGTGGTGCAAAAGAAACACTTGCCGTTGGAGATTCGTCGCTTGGAAAGAGCTGAAGCAAGCGAAAGACCACCAATCATCACTCTCCAAAGAAAGACCTTATATTTGAAGGGTGTCTTGTTCAACCAGCCCTCCATCACAGTTGCCCTCCACCATGACCAGGATTTACGCAATCCCCATAGATGAAAGTAACCACGAGATTGCCAGCAATTCCAATTGAAAAGAATTAGTAGCTAAGCGATCCTCTGCTGGATGCCACTGAGCCTTCTGGAGGACCAGTTTTCAAGAACATATCAAATGAGTAAGCAACGATGAAGAAGAACTGGAGAACCGCGAATCAACATTAAGAACATGCCACCAAGAACTCCGGATTTGGGTATTGCCATGCAGAAGCCCATGATCCTCAAGGAAATAACGGGCTATAACGACCCACGGATGATGATCCGAGCACATGGCGCGGAAAAGAGACCAACGGAGTGCCAGCATGTGAGTTTGGGCATCTAAAATAGCCCCTCCACCCATGCGTTTGGGGGTGCTCGCATGCGACCAAGAAATCCAGGAAATACCTGCATGCAAGGAATCTTCTTCCATAGCATGAAACGAATAGACTGAGTAAGAGCATTCAGAGTCGTAGTAGTCCAGGGCAGCAATGGCAAGAAATATGTGAGCATTGGCAACATAATTGTCTGGGCTACTTTGAGACGAACATGGAAGGCCAGGCCTGAGACTTCCAATACAGAAACTTAGCCGCCATTTTCTGAGAAATCCACTGCAGAAGCAGCTTTGGGGGAACATCAACACCCAAAGGGTACCCAAGTTGCCTGACAATGGAGCCACGAGGAACAACCATACCCTGCCAGTCCAAGGACTGCAAATCCGACTCCATGCAGCTGAGAATGGCTGATTTGAACGCATTGATGCGAAGGCCGGATGCTTGACCAAAGAGAGCCCAAACATCCAATGCTTTTCGAAGATTATCCTTGTCCGCATGCAAAATCATAAAGCTGTCATCAGCCAAGGATTGACTAATGAAGTGCTGTCCAGAAGGAAGCGACAATCCAGCCAACTGAGTAGAAGCTGCCATATGAGATAACATCGAAAGAACTGGATGAGTCGCAAGGGCAAAGAAGAGAGGGCTCAAAGGGCGCCCCTGTCTGACAGAGCGGGCAAGGACAAATGGCTCAGTAACGCCTCCATTCAGCATGACTCGCGAAGACGCTGCAGCACTGATGGTGTAGATTAGACGACACATCCGAGCACCAAAGCCCATAGCAGACATAAGTTCAGCAACGAAAGACCAGTCCAGATAGTCAAAAGCCTTTTCCAGGTCCAATTGAATCAGTACGACCTCCTGATTAGAATGCCTTGCATAATCAATCGCCAATTGCGCATTTAATACATTGTGCAGAATGTTTTGGCCCTTAATGAAACCATATTGGAGAGGGTGCACAATGGCAGGGAGATGCTTATGGAGCCGATTCGCCATTACTTTGGAAAAGACTTTATACATAAAACCCATCAAAGAAATTGGGCGCCAATGTTTCAACGTAGACGGAGAAGGAACCTTTGGAAGCAGTTTAAGAAGTCCTTCTTTCCATGAGGAAGGCATGATTCCCGTTTCCCACACCTGCTGAAACAAAGCCTTCAATGGTTTCGCCAGTTGGGTAGCAAAAGCCTCAAAGAACTCATTGGTGAGACCATCCCAACCCGGACTTTTATCCTTGGGCAAGTGTAACAAAATGTCCATAACCTCTGCCTCACAAATATCTGACTCCATAGTAGCTTGCATGTCCTACGAAACCTGATTGCGGACCAGGTCATAAAAAACCGAACGGGCCTGAGTAGTTTGGGCTGAAGGTGGAGAAGTGGAACCAAGAAGGTCGCGGAAATAATTCCTACACATATGCACAATAGTCTGCGGATCAAGGATCAGGTGGCCTTCTGCATCCTCGAGTCTGGTCATATTCTCTCGAGCAGGAGAGGAATGGAGAGCTCGAAAGAACTTATGAGTCTGACACGCACTATCTTGCAAAGTCTCACTCAGATGTTGCAATTTGGCCTGCTGATACAATTTCAACTGAAACTCTTTAATAAGATCAGCCACCCGCATTGCCAGTGCTAGCAGAAATGCATCATCCGGAGTGTCCACCAGGCAGAGAACGAACCAAAGCCAGCAGGTCCTCCACTGCTTGTCGACGCCGCCGACAAAGAGAGGCATGATGGATCCCATACTGCCGAGCAACCCGCTGCAAATTAGAGAGCAATCTTTCAAATGAAGCAGTGGCCTGAGAGGAGAAGTCCAATAAGAACAGCCCTGAAAGATTGCATGCTTCAAGTAAGACGAGTTGAAACGCAAAGGGAGTCTCTCCAGAAATTGCTTGAAAGGTGCAATGGGTTGTGCAAGCAGCTCAAGATGCAGAGGGAAATGGTCCGACAAGGCATATTGCTGCAACACTTTCATTTCGAGCATCTCAGGAAGAAAATCATCATTCTGCATGATGTATATGTGGTCCAACCGCGACCATGTTATTGCATACTGGGCAGAATGGAAAGTAAACCCTGTAGAAGACGGGTGTAGCCAGGACCAGAGATCTTGCTTGCAAGAGCCAACTCATGCCACATACGACTTTCCGGCGCGTCCATTACCGAATGCTCCGATGTGGACTGGGAAGAATCAACACACATATTGAAATCCTCCATCAAGAAGCCTCGTCTGCCAAGTGACAAGGAGGTCTGCAAAGTCTGCCAAAGCTCCCGGCGAGATAAAGGATCATTCGGAGCATAGAAGCCAAGTAACCATAAGATCTCCCCTTCGAATAAAATTTCAATCACCAAAAAGCGGCCATGTACATCATTTTTAATAAGAACAGGCTGATATTTTTCATGTACAATCATGAGCACACCCGAATAATGCATGGCCTGTGTCCCTGAATAGAACAAACGAAAGCCATGGCAATCCACAACTTTTCCGGCTTCTCCGTGACTCTTGTGCTCAACAGCACATAGGACATCCCACTGATTCTCATGCAATACAGTCCACATGGCATGTTGCTTGTGGCGAAAACAAATTCCTCGCACATTCCACGTGGCTATTTTCATGTGTATTCAAAAAAGAAATCAGGTACGAGGCACAGCTTGCCTCGATTTGACTTTTTCTGCGAGAATGTCCAGGACTCCCTCATCCAAGAAATCCGCCAACACAGCAAAAGAGTTCTGAGGACCACATTTGGAGGTAGACGGCATATCTGCTGGCTTGGGGATGGAACGGGGATAACAACGATCCCACGGGGTAATGACGTTGCCTCTGGTATCAGAAGCCAGGTTAGCAAGTGGACCCTTTGGACGATCCGAATACATTCTCCTGGTGGGCTGAGGATGGGGGACAAAGGAAACCATAGCAGGAGCAGAGCGCTCTGAAGACAACATTTCTTTCCTGCGCATATAGGTACGCATGGAATCTTATGAGGTAGTAGGCACAGTATTCTCCATGCCAGCAACAACCCTGTTGCCTTTTTTTGCGCGTACTTCAACCGAGTTAGTGGCACGGGAATCCAGACCCGAAACCTGTTGTTTACCTTTCTCCAGAACTTTAGGTGGGTGGATAGCATCAAGCGACGGAGCATCACACACCATATCTTCCATGGGCAACGCAACATGGCCAGCATCTGAAGTGTGTTGCTGCTCCGGGCATTCAGCCATAAAATGCCCCGATTGTCCACAGGAAAAGCAATGTCCTGCAAAATTGCTACATTTCAAACGAAAGTGTAACAGATGCATGCCAGAGCAATTGAGACGTAACCAAGCAGACCTTTTCCTTGCAGTGTCCCATAACATACACAACCGGTTGCAATTCACAGCCCTTAGACTTGGAAGGACCAGAACAATGCCCACAGCGGCCATAGCGTCCTTCAACAATGGCCAATGGACAGCCGGACAATTTTCCACTTCAACCCACACAGGGCATTCACGTTGCAGCAGATACTCAAAATCTGCCATTGGGCGCCATGGTACAACATGGACCAACCGGCGATCAAAAAACAAAGGCAGTTTAGACAGGAGAGCAACACGGTGCGTCTCAGATTTCAACAGCACCTCAAAAAAACCTCGGGGCCCAACTCTCTCTCTCTCTCTCTCTCTCTCTCTCTCTCTCTCTCTCTCTCTCTTTTCGTAAAAGGTAATTGTATTAATTACGAAAAAAATACAAGATTACTTGATTACAAGATACATGATGACACAAGGCCATCATGTGAAGAGGTTCTCTCTTTCTTTCTCTCTCTTTTTTCTGATTACAAGAGATAGGAGGGCTCTAGGCCGACGCGTGGGGAATCCCCGTAGTAATGCACTAAAAAGGTTACACCAATCATGGCAACGACCCAAAGGCAATTGCCATATGCCACGGATGCAAATCCTCCCGAGGGAGCAAGTCGGAGTGTCGGATGAGATCTAGCTGCAAATGCAAGAGCCCTTTAAGCCTGGCAATATGTCGCGGTACATTAGAGGCCGAATCAAAGAGAAAAGCATTGCGCGTGGTCCAAATGTGCCAGCATCCCCAATATCTGAAAAAGTGAAATAAGATCTTCACATGCAACTGTGGCGGTGTGGGATACTTCGGGCGCACAAAAACCCAGTCGAAAGGAGTTAGCGCAACCGACGTCACACCTAAACGGGCCATGCGATTAAATCTTGGTCTGAGCTGATCTTTATCTTCCCATGAAAGGAGTCTCGATACTGCCAACAATTCCAGCTGAAAGGAGTTAGTCTGCAAGCGGTCCCCTACTGGGTGCCAAAGGGCCTTTTGGAGCACCACTTTCCAAGAGCCGACCAAGTGCAGTAACAAAGAGGAAGAGGGACTGGAAAAACGAGAGTCAGCATTAAGGACATGCCACCAGGAGGCCCGAAGCCGTGTGTTACCATGGCGGAGCCCGCTGTCCATAAGAAAATAACGGGCTATGATGGTCCACGGGTGATGATCCACACACATGGCACGAAAAAGGGACCAACGGAGAGCTAACATATGAGTGTGTGCATCCAAAATAGCTCCACCACCCATGCGCTTAGGGGTACATGCATGTGACCATGAAATCCACGAAATGCCTGCCTGCAGTGAATCCTTCTTCCATAGCATGAAACGGATGGGATGAGTGAGAGCCTTCAAAGTAGTAGGCGTCCATGGCAACAAAGGCAGGAAATACGTTAGCATTGGTAGCATGATTGTCTGGGCCACTTTGAGGCGGACATGGAATGGCCACGCTTGCGACTTCCAATACATAAACTTCGCCGCCAGTTTTTGTGAAATCCACTCCAGCAGGTCTTTTGGCCGTACATCCACCCCCAATGCGTATCCAAGATGCCTGACAATGGAGCTAGGAGAAACCACCTGGCCTTGCCAGCCTAAGGACTGTAAATCAGCCTCCGTACAACTGAGAATGGCTGACTTAAAGGCATTGATGCGAAGCCCAGAGGCCTGACCAAAGAGTGTCTAAACATCTAATGCCCTTCGAATGTTGTCCCTGTCCGCCTGCAAAATCATAAAGGTGTCATCAGCCAAAGATTGGCTAACGAAGTGCTAACCCAACGGAAGAGACAGCCCGGTCAGCTGAGCAGAGGCTGCCATGGAGGATAACATTGAAAGGACCGGGTGAGTCGCTAGGGCAAAGAAGAGAGGGCTCAAAGGACAACCCTGTCTGACCGAGCGTGCAAGGACAAATGGCTCTGTAACCCCACCATTAAGCATAACTCTGGAGGAAGCCGCAGCACTAATGGTGTAGATCAATCGGGACATCCGGGTACCAAAGCCCATAGCAGACATGAGATCTGCAATGAAAGACCAGTCCACATAGTCAAACGCCTTTTCCAAGTCCAATTGAATCAATACCACTTCCTGACCGGAGTGCCGCGCATAGTCAATAGCCATTTGCACATTTAAGATATTATGGAGAATGTTGCGGCCCTTAATGAAACCATATTGGAGAGGATGCACAATAGCTGGAAGGTGCTTGTGAAGCCGATTCGCCAGCACTTTGGAGAAGATTTTATACATGGAGCCCATCAAAGAGATTGGTCGCCAGTGTTGCAGCTTTGACGGCGAAGGGACCTTTGGAATTAGTTTGATAAGGCCTTCTTTCCATGAGGAGGGCATGACCCCTGTTTCCCAAACCTGCTGAAACATGACCACCAATGGCTTCACCAACTGCGTGGCCGACGTCTGAAAGAATTCATTAGTGAGACCATCCCAGCCAGGACTTTTATCATTCGGCAGGTGCAACAAAATGTCCATAACCTCTTCCTCGCAAATATCCGCCTCCAACGTGGCTTGCATATCAACTGGAACCTGCTGGCGGACCAGATGATAGAAGACCGAGCGGGCATGCGTAACCTGGCTAGAAGGCGAGGAAGAAGAACCAAGAAGTTCCATAAAATAGTTTCTGCACATAGTGACAATGGTCTGCGGATCAGTGACCATGCGACCTTCCGAATCCTGGAGTCTGGTCATATTTTCGCGAGCCGGAGACGCATGCAAGGCGCGAAAGAACTTATGAGACTAGCAGGCACTCTCTTGCAATGTGTCAGTCAAGTTGTGCAGCTTGGCCTGTTGATAAGATTTCAACTGAAACACTTGAATAAGATGGGCCAACCGCCTCTTCAGTGACAGCAGAAAATCATCATCTGGGGAATCCAGAAGCAAGGAACGGACCAAAGCCAGTAAGTCTTCTGCTGCATGTCGACGTCGGCGGCAAAGCGAGGCATGATGGATCCCATACTGTCGAGCAACCCGCTGCACATTAGAGAGCAGCCGTGCAAATCAAGGCAAGCCCTCAGAGGCGAAGTCCAATAAGAACCTCTCAATCAACTGCTGCATATAGCCCTGGAAAATTGAATGCTTCAAATAAGAGGAGTTGAAACGTAAAGGGAGCCTATACAGCAATTGCACAAAAGGTGCAATAGATTGTGCCCGCATCTCAAGCTGGAGGGGAAAATGGTCCGACAACGCATATTGCTGCAAGATCTTCATTTCCAGCATCTCTGGAAGAAAATCATCCCCCTGCATGATATACATTCTGTCCAGTCGCGACCAGGTAGTTGCATATTGTGCGGAATGAAAAGTAAACCCTGAAAAAGAAGGGTGAAGCCACGACCAAAGATCTTGCTTGACTACGTGCAAAGCAAAGGAACTCCACACTCGGCTTTCCGGCGTATCCATTACCGAATGCCCTGAAGTGGACTGAGAAGAGTCAACACACATATTGAAATCTCCCATCAAAAACCCCCTTGGGCCGAGTGACATGGAGCCCTGCAAAGTGGACCAAAGATCCCGTCGGGATGCGAGATCATTCGGAGCATAGAGGCCCAACAGCCATAAAATCTCTCCTTCAAATAAGACTTCGATCACCAGAAAGCGGCCCTGCACATCATTTTTAACAAGGACAGGCTGATATTTCTCAGGGACAATCATCAGCACGCCCGAATAGTGCGTAGCATGGGTCCCTGCATAAAACAGACGGAATCCATGACAATCCATCACTTTTCCTGCTTCACCGTGACTTTTGTGCTCAACTGCACACAATACATCCCACTGGTTCTCATGCAAGACGGTCCACATGGCATGTTGCTTATGGCGAGAGCAAATGCCTCGCACATTCCATGTGGCTATCTTCATGTATCCTCAAAGAAGGAAGTCAGGAACGAGGCGCCTGCTGCCTCGATTTCACCTTTTCCGCGAGAGCATCCAGGACACCCTCATCCAAAAAATCAGCCAATACTGCAAGAGAATTCTGGCGACCTGCTTTAGAGGTAGAAGGGAAATCCACTGCCTTGGGAGAGGGGCGGGGATAACGCCGATCCCAGGGTGTAATAACATTAGCTTTGGCATCAAACGCCAGCTTGGCAGGTGGGCCTTTGGGGCCGTCGGTATAGGCTCTCCTTGGAGACTGATTACGGGGGGCAGACGGGGCCGTAGGACGCGCAGCCTGCTGTGAAGTGGCCATTTCTTTCCGGCGCGTATACGTGCGCACCGAATCCTGGGAAGCAGTAGGCCCAGGATCCGCCAGGCCTGCATCCAACTTTTTACCTTTTTTGGGACGTGCCTCAATCCAGTCAGTGCGACGGGAATCCACACTCAGGACCTGTTGTTTGCCTTTATCCATGACATGAGGAGACTGAGGGGCTTCCTGGGGCGTGGCATCAAGCACCATGTCATCCTTGGGCAGCACAACTTGCGCATCCTCCGAAGACGATTGCCTTTTAGGGCATTCGGCCATGAAATGCCCCAATTTACCACATGAAAAGCAGTGTCCCGCAAAGTTGACCCATTTTAAGCGAAAATACAAAGGATGCATGCCAAAACAATTGAGGCGAAGCCACGCGGGCCTTTTCCTGGCCGTGTCCCATAGCATGCATAAACGGTTGCGGTTCATCGCCCTGAGGCTTGGGGGAACCAGCACTGTTCCCACAACCACCATCGCATCCTTCAACATGGGCCAATA
This sequence comes from Lygodium microphyllum, assembly GCF_053477565.2. NCBI lineage: Eukaryota > Viridiplantae > Streptophyta > Polypodiopsida > Schizaeales > Lygodiaceae > Lygodium > Lygodium microphyllum. The sequence continues at coordinate 47,408,595 of NC_141153.1, read as the reverse complement.
GACCGCCGGACAATTTTCCACCTCCACCCACACCGGGCATTCGCGTTGAAGCAGACGCTGGAAGTCCGCCATGGGGCGCCATGGCACAACATGGACCAAGCGGCGATCAAAGAATAGTGGCAACTTGGACAGGAGCTCAGCTCGATGCGTTTCCGATTTCAGCAGCACCTCATAAAAGCAGCGAGGTCCAAGGAAGATCTCCTCAACATACTCTCCTTGCAATAGATGGTGCAACCACTGGCGAATATGCGAAAGCACTGGGATCCTGCCAGTGAAGAAAAGTATAACTGCACGGTCATAAAACACCAAGAAGGATCGCAAGACTGATTTGGGGTCCACCGTGGCTTCCAGCACATCATCCGTTCCCGCAACAGAAAAAGATTCAGTATTATGCTGGACATAATCGCCGAGCAGAGTATTGGCGAAGTCCAGCAAATGCTCCTAGTCAATTTCCTGCGAATCCACAGGATCAGAGGCCACTTGCGCATAGGAGCGTTCCGGAGGACTCGTTGGCTCATCAGAAGTATGCTTGGAGCGTTTGCCGGCAGGCGGCAGTTCAAAACCCGGCGGCAACTCCTCCGGGCATGGCACCATATCTTCTGCGTCCTCTTCATCGGAATCAGGGCCAAGGGCTGCCACCGTCCGGTCAAGAAAATCCATATCCAGGCCAGCCATACTGCTGTCTTCCCACTCGTCCTGGCAGAGGGCGAGCTAGGTTAGGTGAGGTCGATCCTGCGCAGGGTCGGATTGCAGGTCCCCAGCTTCACGCAGGATCTCGTCAAGCCTGCGCTGCCCTGGGGGAAGGGGCCAGGCGGCACGCAGGGCAGGACGGCGAAGAAATCACAGGGCAAGGCGGCGCAGCACGCAGGCAGGTCAAAGACGTCACGCAGGGGGTGAGGAAGGGCGACAGGGCAGGGGGCGACGAAGGGCGCGCAGGGGGGCGACGAAGGGCGCGCAGGGGGTAGCGACAGGCGACAGGTCAGGGCGGCGCGCAGGGCGTCGCCAAGGGCGACCGACGCAGGCACACGTGCGCTCGCTCTCGCACTCTCTCAAGCGACTCTCTCTCTCTCTCTCTCTCTCTCTCTCTCTCTCTCTCTCTCTCTCTCTCTCTCTCTCTCTCTCTCTCTCTCTCTCTCTCTCTCTCTCTTTTTCGTAAAAGGTAATTGTATTAATTACGAAAAAAAGTACAAGATAACTTGATTACAAGATACATGACGCCAATCCAGGCCATCATGTGAAGAGGGGCTAAGTGCTACAAGTTACAAAGTTATGGCAAGGGGGCAGATGAAATTGCCATAAGCCAGGGACGGAAGTCCTCCCTAGAGAGCAAATCAGAATGCCGGAGAAGATCCAACTGCCAATACAAAAGGCCCTTAAGCCTCACAATATGTCGCTGAACATTATAGGCGGAGTCAAAAAGAAAAGCATTCCTAATGGTCCAGTTATGCCAACAGCCCCAATATCGAAGAAAATGATACATGAGTTTCATATGTGGCTGTGCAGGAGTGGGGTATTTGGGCTGCCCGAAAACCCAATCAAATGGGCGCAGGGTGAATCCAACCGCTCCTTGCCAAATAGCCGACAAAAAGAACCAGATTTTTTTTGCGACAGGGCAAGAAATAAATCTGTGACGGGCCGATTCCACCGCAGTGGTGCAAAAGAAACAGTTGCCATTGGAGATTCGTCGCTTGGAAAGAGCCGACGCAAGCGGGAGACCACCAATCATCACTCTCCAAAGAAATACTTTACATTTGAAGGGGGTCTTGTTCAACCAGCCCTCCATCACAGTTGCTCTCCACCAGGACCGGGATTTTCGTAAGCCCCATAAAGCATTGGCTTTGGTAACTAACCATTGTTGATCTTTGATCAGAATATGATAAACTTGATTAGCAGAAGCTTTGCTTAAAGGCAGCCGGCCTTGTAGGTTCCAATCCTGCCAGGGATGATCTGAAGCAAGGGCAGGAAAGGGTTGTCTGCTCTGGAGCATCCGCAAAAGCTGTTCCCATAAAGGCCTATATCCCCGCGGAATCCTGTAAAGCCTCCTGGCTGTACGAAAAGATATAAGCACATTACGACTAGCAAGGGTGGCATCCGCCACCGAAGACAAGCCCAAACGAGCCATCCGGTTGAATTGTGGTCTAAGCTCATTTTTGCCTTCCCATACAAGTAAACGCGAGACTGCCAATAATTCCAATTGAAAAGAATTCGTAGTCAAGCGATCCTCCGCTGGATGCCACTGAGCCTTTAGAAGGACCCGTTTCCAGGAACATACCAAATGATTGAGCAGCGACGAGGAAGAACTGGAGAACCTTGAATCAGCATTAAGAACATGCCACCAAGAAGTCCGGATTTGGGTATTGCCCTGTAGAAGCCCATGGCTCTCAAGGAAATAGCGGGCTATATCAACCCATGGATGATGATCCAAGCACATGGCGCGAAAGAGAGACCAACGGAGTGCCTGCATGTGAGTTTGGACATCTAAAATAGCTCCGCCACCCATGCGTTTAGGGGTGCAGGCATGCGACCAAGAAATCCAGGAAATACCTGCATGCAATGAGTCCTTCTTCCATAGCATGAAGCGAATAGACTGAGTAAGAACATTGAGAGTCGTAGCAGTCCAGGGCAACAATGGCAAAAAATATGTCAACATTGGCAACATAATTGTCTGGGCCACTTTGAGACGAATATGGAAGGGCCAGGCTTGAGATTTCCAATACATAAACTTGGCCATCATTTTCTGAGAAATCCACTGCAGAAGCTGCTTTGGTGGAACGTCGACACCCAAAGGGTACCCAAGGTGCCTGACAATGGAGCCACGAGGAACAACCAGACCCTGCCAGTCCAAGGACTGCAAATCCGACTCCGTGCAGCTGAGAATGGCTGATTTGAGCGCATTGATGCGAAGGCCAGAGGCTTGGCCAAAAATGCCCCACACATCCAATGCGCGCTTGAGGTTGTCCTTGTCCGCCCGCAAAATCATAAAAGTATCATCCGCCAGGGATTGGCTAATGAAGTGCTGGCCTGAAGGAAGCGACAGACCGGCCAACTGAGAAGAGGCTACCATATGGGATAACATGGAAAGAACTGGATGTGTCGCGAGGGCAAAGAATAGCGGGCTCAAAGGGCATCCTTGCCTGACTGAGCGGGCAAGTACAAATGGCTCAGTAACACCACCGTTCAGCATGACTCGCGAAGACGCCGCAGCGCTAATGGTGTAGATTAGACGAGACATCCTGGGACCAAAGCCCATAGCCGACATAAGTTCAGCAACGAAAGACCAATCCAGATAGTCAAAAGCCTTTTCCAGCTCCAATTGAATGAGTACTACCTCCTGGTTAGAATGCCTTGCATAATCAATAGCTAGTTGAGCATTCAATACATTGTGCAGAATATTTCGGCCCTTAATGAAACCATACTGTAGAGGATGCACAATGGCCGCGAGATGCTTATGAAGCCGATTCGCCATTATTTTGGAAAAGATTTTGTACATTGAACCCATCAAGGAAATAGGGCGCCACTGTGGCAATGTAGATGGCGAAGGAACTTTTGGAAGCAGTTTAATAAGGCCTTCTTTCCATGAGGCAGGCATGATCCCGGTTTGCCATACCTGCTGAAACAAGGCCTGCAATGGTTTCGCCAGTTGGGTAGCAAAAGCTTCAAAGAACTCATTGGTGAGACCATCCCAACCCGGGCTTTTATCCTTGGGCAAATGTAACAAGACGTCCATAACCTCTGCCTCACAAATATCGGACTCCATAACAGCTTGCATGTCCTGCGGTAGCTGATTACGGACCAGGTCATAAAACTCCGAACGGGCCTGAGTGATTTGATCTGAAGGTGGAGAAGTGGTGCCGAGAAGATCACGGAAATAAGTCCTGCACATCTGCACAATAGTCTGCGGATCCATGATAAGGTGACCTTCTGCATCCTCGAGTCTGGTCATATTCTCCCTGGCAGGAGAGGCGTGAAGAGCTCGAAAGAATTTATGGGTTTGACATGCATTATCTTGCAACGTCTCTGTCAGATGTTGCAGTTTGGCCTGCTGATATGATTTCAATTGGAATTCTTTAAGAAGATCCGCCACTCGCATGGCCAGTGCGAGCAAAAATGCATCATCCGGAGTGTCCACCAGCAGAGAACGAACCAAAGCCAGCATGTCCTCGGCTGCCTTGCGACGCTGCCGACAAAGAGAGGCATGGTGGATCCCATACTGCCGAACAACCCGCTGCACATTAGAGAGCAATCGTTCGAATGACGCAGTGCCCTGAGAAGAGAAGTCGAAGAGAAATCTGTCAATCAATTGCTGCATATAGCCCTGAAAGATGGCATGCTTCAGGTAAGACGAATTGAAACGCAAAGGGAGTCTCTCCAGAAATTGCTTGAACGGGGCAATGGGTTGTGCAAGCAGCTCAAGCTGCAGAGGGAAATGGTCCGACAGGGCATATTGCTGCAATACTTTTATTTCGAGCAGCTCAGGAAGGAAATCATCATTCTGCATGATATATATACGATCCAATCTTGACCATGTTGTTGCATACTGGGCAGAATGGAAAGTAAACCCTGTAGCGGACGGGTGTAGCCAGGACCAGAGATCTTGCTTGAGGACGTCAAGAGCCAACGCCTGCCACATACGACTTTCCGGCGTATCCATCACCGAATGCTCTGATGTGGACTGGGAGGAATCCACACACATATTGAAATCCCCCATGAAGAAGCCCCGTCTACCAAGTGACAAGGAGGCCTGCAAAGTTTGCCAAAGCGCCCGACGAGATAAGGAATCATTCGGAGCATAGAGGCCAAGTAGCCATAAGATTTCCCCTTCGAATATAATTTCAATCACCAAAAAACGGCCATGAACATCATTTTTAATCAGAACAGGCTGATATTTGTTATGGACAATCATAAGCACACCCGAGTAATGCATGGCCTGTGACCCAGCATAAAACAATCTAAAGCCATGGCAATCTATCACTTTTCCGGCTTCATCATGACTCTTGTGCTCAACAGCGCACAGGACATCCCACTGATTTTCATGCAACACAGTCCACATAGCATGTTGCTTGTGTCGAGAACAAATTCCACGCACATTCCACGTGACGATTTTCATGTATACTCAAAACAAAATCAGGTACGAGGCACTGCTTGCCTCGATTTGACTTTGTCAGCGAGAATGTCCAGGACTCCCTCGTCCAAGAAATCTGCCAACACTGCAAAAGAGTTCTGCGGACCAGATTTGGAAGTAGACGGCATATCTGCTGGCTTTTGGATGGAACGGGGATAACGATGGTCCCACGGGGTAATGACATTACCTCTGGTATCAAATGCCAGCTTAGCAGAAGGACCCTTTGAACGATCCGAGGACATTTTCCTGGCGGGCTGATGACGGGGGGCAGAGGAAACCATAGCAGGAGCCGAGCGCTCAGAAGACTGCATTTCCTTCCTTCGCATGTATGTACGCATGGAATCTTGTGATGTAATAGGCACATTGTTCTCCATGGCCGCAACAACCCTGTTGCCTTTTTTTGCACGGACTTCCACCCAATCAGTGGCGCTAGAATCCAGACCCGCAACCTGTTGTTTACCTTTGGCCAAAGCTTGAGGCTGATGGGTAGCATCCAGCGATGGGGCATCGCACACCATCGCTTCCATGGGCGGCACAGCATGGCCATCATGGGAAGTGTGTTGCTGTTCCGGGCACTCGGCCATAAAGTGCCCCAACTGTCCACAGGAGAAGCAGTGCCCTGCAAAATTGCCCCATTTCAAACGAAAGTGTAATGGGTGCATGCCAGGGCAATTGAGGCGTAACCAGGCAAGCCTTTTTCTTGTAGTGTCCCATAGCATACACAAGCGGTTGCGATTCACAGCCCGGAGACTGGGAGGGACCAGAACAGTGCCCACAACGGCCATGGCATCCTTCAATAGCGGCCAATAAACAGCCGGACAGTTTTCCACCTCGACCCAGACCGGGCATTCACGTTGCAGCAGACGCTGAAAATCTGCCATTGGACGCCAGGGAACCACATGAACCAACCGGCGTTCAAAAAACAAAGGCAATTTAGACAGGAGAGCAGCACGGTGCGTCTCTGATTTCAACAGGACCTCAAAAAAACCCCTGGAGCCAACAAAAATCTCTTCAACACAGTCCCCTTGTAGCAGATGTTGCAACCACTGGCGAATACGGGAAAGCAACGGGATTCGACCAGTGAAGAAAAGTATCACTGCGCGATCATAAAATACCGAAAAAGAGCGTAGGACAGTTTTTGGATCCACGGTGGCGTCCAGCACATCGTCAGGTGCAGAGTCAGAAAATGCTTCCTGATTATGTTGAACATAATCGCCAAGCAAAGTGTTTGCAAATTCCAGCAAGTGTTCCCAGTCCACTTCCTGAGAGTCCACCGAATCCGAGGCAACCTGGGCATAGGACCGATCCTGAGAAACGTCTATCTCTTCCGAAGCATGCTTGGTACGTTTACCCGCAGGCTGGATGTCAGGACCAGAGGGCATCTCTTCGTTGCACGGAACCATATCCTCAGGGTCCTCCGCATCGGAATCCGGGCCCAGTGCTGCCACTGTTTGATCTATGAAGTCCAGATCCAAACCAGCCATCGTATATGATGATTTGATCTCGAAGGAGGACTGGCCCTCTGTTTTGCCGGCTCACTCGCTTTCCCTTTTTTCTGCCTCCGTGCAGGGGCAGACAGGCGAGGCACAGGCCGGGCGGTCTCCACAGCAAGACGGGACAGGCTGGGCTGCCGGGCAGGGGTCCGTCAGCAGTGTCCGGGAACAGGGCACGCTGGCGGCGCCAGGAGCAGGGCGACTGTTGAACTTAGGGTTTTTGGTGGAATAGACAAGGGCGTGAAACCTGATGCAGAGCCTACCAGAGCGACGCGCACTGCTGCCGCAGAGAGAAAGCTGCGGACGGATGCCAGCGGCCGATTCCAGCCGCAGACGGAACCTGCGTGATGGCAGGACAGGACCTGCGGGACGTGCAGGCGGGCGACGGGCGGGACGTGCAGGCGGGCGTCAGGCGAGGGCGACGGACGTGATGGCAGGCGAGGGCGACGGGCGGGACGTGCAGGCGGGCGTCAGGCGGGACCTGCAGGCGAGCGCGTCAGGCAAGGGCGACGAGCGGGACGTGCAGGCAAGCGTCAGGCGGGACCTGCAGGCGAGGGCGTCAAGTGAGGGCGACGGGCGGGACCTGCAGGCGATGGCGTCAGGCGGCAGCGACGCATCACATCTCTCTCTTACACACACACTCTCTTCTTTTTTTTCGTAAAAGGTAATTGTATTAATTACGAAAAAAATACAAGATTACTGGATTACAAGATACATGATGATACAAAGCCATCATGTGAAGAGGTTTTCTCTTTCTCTCTCTCTCTCTTTTTTCTGATTACAAGATACACGAGGGCCCTAGGCCAACATGTGGGGAAGCCCCGTAGGGATGCACTGAAAAGGTTACACCAATCATGGCAACGACCCAGCGGCAATCGCCATATGCCACGGTTGCAAATCCTTCCGAGGGAGCAAGTCGGAGTGACGGATGATATCTAGCTGCCAATGCAAGAGCCCTTTAAGCCTGGCAATATGTCGGGGTACATTAGAGGCCGAATCAAAGAGAAAAGCATTGCGCGTGGTCCAAATGTGCCAGCAACCCCAATATCTGAAAAAGTGAAATAAGATCTTCTCATGCAACTGTGGCGGTGCGGGATACTTCGGGCGCACAAAAACCCAGTCGAAAGGAGTTAGCGAGGACCCCACCACCGCGCGCCAAATGTGCGACAAGAGCGACCAGATATTCTTGGCGAGCGGGCAAGAGAGAAAACGATGTCGGGCCGATTCCGCCGGTGTGGTACAGAAGAAACAATTGCCATTCGCGATGCGACGCTTGGCAAGGGCCGAGGCCAGAGGAAGACCACCAATCATCACCCGCCAAAGAAAAACCTTGTATTTGAAAGGTGTCTTGTTTAGCCAGCCCTCCATCAGCGTTTTCTGCCACCATGACAGCGATTTCCGCAGTCCCCAAACAGTATTAGCTTTCTCTCCCAGCCATTGGTGATCTTGAACAAGAAGATGATACACCTGATTAGTAGAGGCCTTTTCCAGACTCAGGCGGCCTGCAAGGTCCCAGTCCTGCCAAGGGCGATCCACAGTCAAGGCAGGAAAGGGTTGCAGACCCTGAAGCTCCGACGAAAGCTGGTCCCATAAATGACGGTATCCACGCGGGATCTTGAAGAGTCGCCGAGCAGTCCGAAATGATACGAGGACATTGCGAGTGGCAAGGGTAGCATCCGCAACCGACGTGACACCTAAACGGGCCATGCGATTAAATCTTGGTCTGAGTTGATGTTTATCTTCCCATGAAAGGAGTCTCGAAACTGCCAACAATTCCAGCTGAAAGGAGTTAGTCTGCAAGCGATCCCCTACTGGGTGCCAACGGGCCTTTTGGAGCACCACTTTCCAAGAGCCGACCAAGTGCAGTAACAAAGAGGAAGCGGGACTGGAAATACGAAAGTCAGCATTAAGGACATGCCACCAGGAGGCCCGAAGCCGTGTGTTGCCATGGCGGAGCCCGCTGTCCTCAAGAAAATAACGGGCTATGATGGTCCATGGGTGATGGTCCACACACATGGCACGAAAAAGGGACCAACGGAGAGCTAACATATGAGTGTGTGCATCCAAAATAGCTCCTCCACCCATGCGCTTAGGGGTACATGCGTGTGACCACGAAATCCAGGAAATGCCGGCCTGCAGTGAATCCTTCTTCCACAGCATGAAACGGATGGGATGAGTGAGGGCCTTCAAAGTAGTAGGCGTCCATGGCAACAAAGGCAGAAAATACGTTAGCATTGGAAGCATGATTGTCTGGGCCACTTTGAGGCGGACATGGAAAGGCCACGCTTGTGACTTCCAATACATAAATTTCGCCGCCAGTTTTTGTGAAATCCACTCCAGCAGGTCTTTTGGCCGTACATCCACCCCCAATGGGTATCCAAGATGCCTGACAATGGATCCACGGGAAACCACCTGGCCTTGCCAGCCTAAGGACGGTAAATCAGGCTCCGTGCAACTGAGAATGGCTGATTTGAGGGCATTGATGCGAAGCCCAGAGGCCTGACCAAAGAGTGTCCAGACATCTAATGCCCTGCGAATGTTATCCCTGTCCGCCTGCAAAATCATAAAGGTGTCATCAGCCAAAGATTGACTAACGAAGTGCTGACCCAACGGAAGAGACAGCCCGGCCAGCTGAGCAGAGGCTGCCATGGAGGATAACATTGAAAGGACCGGGTGAGTCGCCAGGGCAAAGAAGAGAGGGCTCAACGGACAACCCTGTCTGACCGAGCGAGCAAGGACAAATGGCTCTGTAACTCCACCATTAAGCATAACTCTGGAGGAAGCCTCAGCACTAATGGTGTAGATTAATCGGGACATTCGGGTACCAAAGCCCATAGCCGACATGAGGTCTGCAATGAAAGACCAGTCCACATAATCAAACGCCTTTTCCAAGTCCAATTGGATCAATACCACTTCCTGACCGGAGTGCCGCGCATAGTCAATAGCCATTTGCACATTTAGGATATTATGCAGAATGTTGCGGCCCTTAATGAAACCATATTGGAGAGGATGCACAATAGCTGGAAGGTGCTTGTGAAGCCGATTCGCCAGCACTTTGGAGTAGATTTTATACATGGAGCCCATCAAAGAGATCGGTCTCCAGTGTTGCAACTGTGACGGCGAAGGGACCTTTGGAATTAGTTTGATAAGGCCTTCTTTCCATGAGGAGGGCATGACTCCCGTTTCCCACACCTGCTGAAACATGGCCACCAATGGCTTCGCCAACTGCGTGGCCGAGGTCTGAAAGAATTCATTAGTGAGACCATCCCAGCCAGGGCTTTTATCATTCGACAGGTGCAGCAAAACATCCATAACCTCTTCCTCGCAAATATCCGTCTCCAAAGCGGCTTGCATGTCAACTGGAACCTGCTGGCGGACCAGATTATAGAAGACCGAGCGGGCATGCGTAACCTGGCTAGAAGGCGCGGAAGAGGAACCAAGAAGTTCCATAAAATAGTTTCTGCACATAGTGACAATGGTCTGCGGATCCGTGACCATGCGACCTTCCGAATCCTGGAGTCTGGTCATATTTTCGCGAGCCGGAGCCGCATGCAAGGCGCGAAAGAACTTATGAGACTGGCAGGCGCTATCTTGCATTGTGTCCGTCAAGTTGTGCAGCTTGGCCTGTTGATAAGATTTCAACTGAAACACTTGAAGAAGATGGGCCAACCGCCTCTCCAGAGAGAGCAGAAAATCATCATCAGGGGAATCCAAGAGCAAGGAACGGACCAAAGCCAGTAAATCTTCTGCTGCATGTCGGCGTCGGCGGCAAAGCGAGGCATGATGGATCCCATACTGGCGAGCAACCCGCTGCACATTAGAGAGCAGCCGTGCAAATGAAGGCAAGCCCTCAGAGGCGAAGTCCAATAGGAACCTCTCAATCAGCTGCTGCATATAGCCCTGGAAAATTGAATGCTTCAAATAAGAGGAGTTGAAACGTAAAGGGAGCTTATCCAGGAATTGCACAAAAGGTGCAATAGAGTGTGCCCGCATCTCAAGCTGGAGGGGGAAGTGGTCCGACAACGCATATTGCCGCAAGACCTTCATTTCCAGCATCTCGGGGAGAAAATCATCACCCTGCATGATATACATTCTGTCCAGTCGCGACCAGGTAGTTGCATATTGTGCGGAGTGAAAAGTAAACCCTGAAAAAGAAGGGTGAAGCCACGACCAAAGATCTTGCTTGAGCACGTGCAAAGCAAAGGAACTCCACACCCGGCTTTCCGGCGTATCCATTACCGAATGTCCTGAAGTGGACTGAGAAGAGTCAACACACATATTGAAATCTCCCATCAAGAATCCCCTTCGGCCGAACGACATGGAGCCCTGCAAAGTGGACCAAAGATCCCGTCGGGATGCGGGATCATTCGGAGCATAGAGGCCTAACAGCCATAAAATCTCTCCTTCAAATAAGACTTCGATCACCAGAAAGCGGCCGTGCACATCATTTTTAACAAGGACAGGCTGATATTTCTCATGGACAATCATCAGCACGCCCGAATAGTGCGTAGCATGGGTCCCTGCATAAAATAGACGGAATCCATGACAATCCATCACTTTCCCTGCTTCACCGTGACTTTTGTGCTCAACTGCACACAATACATCCCACTGGTTCTCGTGCAAGACGGTCCACATGGCATGTTGCTTATGACGAGAGCAAATGCCTCGCACATTCCACGTGGCTATCTTCATGTATCCTCAAAGAAGGAAGTCAGGAACGAGGCGCCTGCTGCCTCGATTTCACCTTTTCCGCGAGGGCGACCTGACCTTCCGTGGTACCCGTCGACGCCTGCAGCCTGCGGCGCCCTGCACTGTGAAGAGCGCGCGATCTGCAGGTTCGCTGGAGACCCGTCGCCACTGCCCGTTTTGACCTAGACCTTCGCCTGTTCCACCTGCGCGCTGCCCGTTTCTGCCATGACGTCTGCCGTTTTGACCCAGACCTTCGCCTGTTTGTAACTGGTCGTCTGCCGCTTCAGAAAGAGAGAGAGAGAGCGAGAGAGACAGAGCGAGAGAGAAAGTGCGCCTGCGAGTCCGTCTGGCCCTGCGTGCGCCTGTCTGGCCCGCCTGCGCCTGTCTGGCCCTCCTGCCGCCGCCCCTCTGACCTGCGGGCTTGGCGCCGCCCTGCGTGCCGCCCTGCCCTCTCGCCTGTCGCTACCCCCTGCGCCCTTTCGTCGCCCCCCTGCGCGCCTTCGTCTTTGACCCGCCTGCGTGCTGCGCCGCCCTGTCCTGTGGTTCCTTCGCCATCCCACCCTGCGCGCCGCCTGACCCCGTCCTCTAGGGCAGTGCAGGCTTGACTGGATCTTGCGCGAAGCTGGGGACCTGCAATACGTCCCTGCCCGGGTTCGACCTTACCTAACCTAGCTCGCCCTCCGCCAGGACGCGTGTGAAGACAGCAGTATGGCTGGCCTGGATTTGGATTTTCTTGACCGGACGGTGGCAGCCCTTGGCCCTGATTCCGATGCTGAGGAGCCGGAAGATATGGTGCCATGCACGGAGGAGTTGCCGCCGAGTTCTGAACAGCCGCCTGCCGGCAAACGCTCCAAGCATACGCCTGATGAGCCAATGAGTCCTCCGGAACGCTCCTATGCGCAAGTGGCCTTTGATCCTGTGGATTCGCAGGACATTGACTGGGAGCATTTGCTGGACTTCGCCAATACTCTGCTTGGTGATTATGTCCAGCATAATACCGAATCTTTTTCTGTTGCGGGAACGGATGATGTGCTGGAAGCTACGGTGGACCCCAAATCAGTCTTGTGATCCTTCTCGGTGTTCTATGACCGTGCAGTTATACTTTTCTTCACTGGCAGGATCCCAGTGCTTTCGCACATTCGCCAATGGTTGCACCATCTATTGCAAGGGGAGTCTGTTGAGGAGATCTTCCTTGGACCTCGAGGGTTTTATGAGGTCCTGCTGAAATCGGAAACGCAGCGCGCTGAGCTCCTGTCCAAGTTGCCGCTCTTCTTTGATCGCCGCCTGGTCCATGTTGTGCCATGGCGCCCCATGGCCGACTTCCAGCGTCTGCTTCAACGCGAATGCCCGGTGTGGGTGGAGGTGGAAAACTGTCCGGCGGTCTATTGGCCCATGTTGAAGGATGCAATGGCAGTTGTGGGAACAGTGCTGGTTCCCCCAAGCCTCAGGGCGATGAACCGCAACCGTTTATGCATGCTATGGGACACGGCCAGGAAAAGGCCCGCCTGGCTTCGCCTCAATTGTTCGGGCATGCATCCTTTGTATTTTCGCTTAAAATGGGGCAACTTTGCGGGCCACTGCTTTTCATGTGGTAAACTGGGGCATTTCATGGCCGAATGCCCTGAAAAGCAATCGTCTTCCGAGGACGCGCAGGTGGTGCTGCCCAAGGACGACATGGTGCTTGATGCCACGCCCCAGGAAGCTCTTCAGTCTCCTCATGTCATGGATAAAGGCAAACAACAGGTCCTGAGTGTGGATTCGCGTCGCACTGACTGGATTGAGGCACGTCCTAAAAAAGGTAAAAAGTTGGATGCAGGCCTGGCAGATCTTGGGCCTCCCGCTTTCCAGGATTCCGTGCGCACGTATACGCGCCGGAAAGAAATGGTCACTTCACAGCAGGCTGCGCGTCCTACGGCCCCGTCGGGCCCCCGCAATCAGTCTCCAAGGAGAGCCTCTCTCTCTCTCTCTCTCTCTCTCTCTCTCTCTCTCTCTCTTTTTTTCGTAAAAGGTAATTGTATTAATTACGAAAAAAATACAAGATTACTTGATTACAAGATACATGACGACAATGCAAGTCATCATGCGACGAGGTGCTAAGCACTACAAGTTACAATTTCATGGCAAGGATGCGGAGGAAATTGCCATATGGCAAGGACGGAAGTCCTCCGTAGAGAGCAAATCAGAACGATGGAGAAGACTCTCTCTCTCTCTCTCTCTCTCTCTCTCTCTCTCTCTCTCTCTCTCTCTCTCTCTCTCTCTCTCTCTCTTTTTCGTAAAAGGTAATTGTATTAATTACGAAAAAAATACAAGATTACTTGATTACAAGATACATGACGACAATGCAAGTCATCATGCGACGAGGTGCTAAGCACTACAAGTTACAATTTCATGGCAAGGATGCGGAGGAAATTGCCATATGGCAAGGACGGAAGTCCTCCGTAGAGAGCAAATCAGAACGATGGAGAAGATCTAACTGCCAATACAAGAGGCCCTTAAGCCTCACAATATGTCGCTGAACATTATGGGCTGAGTCAAACAGAAAAGCATTCCGAATGGTCCAGTTATGCCAACAGCCCCAGTATCGAAGAAAGTGATACATGAGCTTCATGTGTGGCTGTGCGGGAGAAGGGTATTTGGGCTGGCCCAAAACCCAATCAAAGGGGCGCAGTGTGATACCAACCACCCCTCGCCAAACGGCCGACAAAAATAACCAGACCTTCTTAGCGACGGGGCAGGAAATAAATCGGTGGCGAGCGGTTTCCATAGTAGTGGTGCAAAAGAAACAGGTGCCATTGGAGATTCGTCGCTTGGAAAGAGCCGAAGCAAGCGGAAGACCCCCAATGATCACTCTCCAAAGAAAGACTTTCTCTCTCTCTCTCTCTCTCTCTCTCTCTCTCTCTCTCTCTCTCTCTCTCTCTCTCTCTCTCTCTCTCTCTCTCTTCGTAAAAGGTAATTGTATTAATTACGAAAAAAATACAAGATTACTGGATTACAAGATACATGATGACACAAAGCCATCATGTGAAGAGGTTTTCTCTTTCTCTCTCTCTCTCTTTTTTCTGATTACAAGATACACGAGGGCCCTAGGCCAACGTGTGGGGAAGCCCCGTAGTAATGCACTGAAAAGGTTACACCAATCATGGCAACGACCCAGAGGCAATTGCCATATGCCACGGATGCAAATCCTCCCGAGGGAGCAAGTCGGAGTGTCGGATGATATCTAGCTGCCAATGCAAGAGCCCTTTAAGCCTGGCAATATGTCGGGGTACATTAGAGGCCGAATCAAAGAGAAAAGCATTGCGCGTGGTCCAAATGTGCCAGCATCCCCAATATCTGAAAAAGTGAAATAAGATCTTCTCATGCAACTGTGGCGGTGCGGGATACTTCGGGCGCACAAAAACCCAGTCGAAAGGAGTTAGCGAGGACCCCACCACCGCGCGCCAAATGTGCGACAAGAGTGACCAGATATTATTGGCGAGCGGGCAAGAGAGAAAACGATGTCGGGCCGATTCCGCCGGTGTGGTACAGAAGAAACAATTGCCATTCGAGATGCGACGCTTGGCAAGGGCCGAGGCCAGAGGAAGACCACCAATCATCACCCGCCAAAGAAAAACCTTGCATTTGAAAGGTGTCTTATTTAGCCAGCCCTCCATCAGCGTTTTCTGCCACCATGACAGCGATTTCCGCAGTCCCCCAACAGTATTAGCTTTCTCTCCCAGCCATTGGTGATCTTGAACAAGAAGATGATACACCTGATTAGTAGAGGCCTTTTCCAGACTCAGGCGGCCTGCAAGGTCCCAGTCCTGCCAAGGGCGATCCACAGTCAAGGCAGGAAAGGGTTGCCGACCCTGAAGCTCCGACGAAAGCTGCTCCCATAAATCACGGTATCCACGCGGGATCTTGAAGAGTCGCCGAGCAGTCCGAAATGATACGAGGACATTGCGAATGGCAAGGGTAGCATCCGCAACCGACGTCACACCTAAACGGGCCATGCGATTAAATCTTGGTCTGAGTTGATGTTTATCTTCCCATGAAAGGAGTCTCGATACTGCCAACAATTCCAGCTGAAAGGAGTTAGTCTGCAAGCGGTCCCCTACTGGGTGCCAACGGGCCTTTTGGAGCACCACTTTCCAAGAGCCGACCAAGTGCAGTAACAAAGAGGAAGAGGGACTGGAAACACGAGAGTCAACATTAAGGACATGCCACCAGGAGGCCCGAAGCCGTGTGTTGCCATGGCGGAGCCCGCTGTCCTCAAGAAAATAACGGGCTATGATGGTCCATGGGTGATGGTCCACACACATGGCACGAAAAAGGGACCAACGGAGAGCTAACATATGAGTGTGTGCATCCAAAATAGCTCCTCCACCCATGCGCTTAGGGGTACATGCGTGTGACCATGAAATCCAGGAAATGCCGGCCTGCAGTGAATCCTTCTTCCACAGCATGAAACGGATGGGATGAGTGAGGGCCTTCACAGTAGTAGGTGTCCATGGCAACAAAGGCAGGAAATACGTTAGCATTGGAAGCATGATTGTCTGGGCCACTTTGAGGCGGACATGGAATGGCCACGCTTGCGACTTCCAATACATAAACTTCGCCGCCAGTTTTTGTGAAATCCACTCCAGCAGGTCTTTTGGCCGTACATCCACCCCCAATGGGTATCCAAGATGCCTGACAATGGAGCCACGGGAAACCACCTGGCCTTGCCAGCCTAAGGACTGTAAATCAGGCTCCGTACAACTGAGAATGGCTGACTTAAGGGCATTGATGCGAAGCCCAGAGGCCTGACCAAAGAGTGTCCAAACATCTAATGCCCTTCGAATGTTGTCCCTGTCCGCCTGCAAAATCATAAAGGTGTCATCAGCCAAAGATTGGCTAACGAAGTGCTGACCCAACGGAAGAGACAGCCCGGCCAGTTGAGCAGAGGCTGCCATGGAGGATAAAATTGAAAGGACCGGGTGAGTCGCCAGGGCAAAGAAGAGAGGGCTCAAAGGACAACCCTGTCTGACCGAGCGTGCAAGGACAAATGGCTCTGTACCTCCACCATTAAGCAAGTACTAATGGTGTAGATCAATCGGGACATTCGGGTACCAAAGCCCATAGCCGACATGAGGTCTGCAATGAAAGACCAGTCCACATAATCAAACGCCTTTTCCAAGTCCAATTGGATCAATACCACTTCCTGACCGGAGTGCCGCGCATAGTCAATAGCCATTTGCACATTTAAGATATTATGCAGAATGTTGCGGCCCTTAATGAAACCATATTGGAGAGGATGCACAATAGCTGGAAGGTGCTTGTGAAGCCGATTCGCCAGCACTTTGGAGTAGATTTTATACATGGAGCCCATCAAAGAGATTGGTCTCCAGTGTTGCAACTTTGACGGCGAAGGGACCTTTGGAATTAGTTTGATAAGGCCTTCTTTCCATGAGGAGGGCATGACCCCCGTTTCCCAGACCTGCTGAAACATGGCCACCAATGGCTTCACCAACTGCGTGGCCGAGGTCTGAAAGAATTCATTAGTGAGACCATCCCAGCCAGGACTTTTATCATTCGGCAGGTGCAACAAAATGTCCATAACCTCTTCCTCGCAAATATCCGTCTCCAAAGCGGCTTGCATATCAACTGGAACCTGCTGGCGGACCAGATGATAGAAGACCAAGCGGGCATGCGTAACCTGGCTAGAAGGCGAGGAAGAGGAACCAAGAAGTTCCATAAAATAGTTTCTGCACATAGTGACAATGGTCTGCGGATCCGTGACCATGCGACCTTCCGAATCCTGGAGTTTGGTCATATTTTCGCGAGCCGGAGACGCATGCAAGGCGCGAAAGAACTTATGAGACTGGCAGGCGCTATCTTGCATTGTGTCCGTCAAGTTGTGCAGCTTGGCCCGTTGATAAGATTTCAACTGAAACACTTGAATAAGATGGGCCAACCGCCTCTCCAGAGACAGCAGAAAATCATCATCAGGGGAATCCAGGAGCAAGGAACGGACCAAAGCCAGTAAGTCTTCTGCTGCATGTCGACGTCGGCGGCAAAGCGAGGCATGATGGATCCCATACTGGCGAGCAACCCGCTGCACATTAGAGAGCAGCCGTGCAAATGAAGGCAAGCCCTCAGAGGCGAAGTCCAATAAGAACCTCTCAATCAGCTGCTGCATATAGCCCTGGAAAATTGAATGCTTCAAATAAGAGGAGTTGAAACGTAAAGGGAGCCTATCCAGGAATTGCACAAAAGGTGCAATAGAGTGTGCCCGCATCTCAAGCTGGAGGGGGAAATGGTCCGACAACGCATATTGCCGCAAGACCTTCATTTCCAGCATCTCGGGAAGAAAATCATCGCCCTGCATGATATACATTCTGTCCAGTCGCGACCAGGTAGTTGCATATTGTGCGGAATGAAAAGTAAACCATGAAAAAGAAGGGTGAAGCCACGACCAAAGATCTTGCTTGACTACGTGCAAAGCAAAGGAACTCCACACCCGGCTTTCCGGCGTATCCATTACCGAATGCCCTGAAGTGGACTGAGAAGAGTCAACACACATATTGAAATCTCCCATCAAGAACCCCCTTCGGCCGAGTGACATGGAGCCCTGCAAAGTGGACCAAAGATCCCGTCGGGATGCGGGATCATTCGGAGCATAGAGGCCCAACAGCCATAAAATCTCTCCTTCAAATAAGACTTCGATCACTAGAAAGCGGCCCTGCACATCATTTTTAACAAGGACAGGCTGATATTTCACATGGACAATCATCAGCACGCCCGAATAGTGCGTAGCATGGGTCCCTGCATAAAACAGACGGAATCCATGACAATCCATCACTTTTCCTGCTTCACCGTGACTTTTGTGCTCAACTGCACACAATACATCCCACTGGTTCTCATGCAAGACGGTCCACATGGCATGTTGCTTATGGCGAGAGCAAATGCCTCGCACATTCCACGTGGCTATCTTCCTGTATCCTGAAAGAAGGAAGTCAGGAACGAGGCGCCTGCTGCCTCGATTTCACCTTTTCCGCGAGAGCATCCAGGACACCCTCATCCAGAAAATCAGCCAATACTGCAAAAGAATTCTGGCGACCTGCTTTGGAGGTAGAAGGGAAATCCACTGCCTTGGGAGAGGGGTGGGGATAACGCCAATCCCAGGGTGTAATAACATTTCCATTGGCATCGAACGCCAGCTTGGCAGGTGGGCCTCTGGGGCCGTCGGTATAGGCTCTCCTTGGAGACTGATTGCGGGGGCCCGACGGGGCTGTAGGACGCGCAACCTGCTGTGAAGTGGCCATTTCTTTCCGGCGCGTATACGTACGCACGGAATCCTGGGAAGCGGGAGGCCCAGGATCCGCCAGGCCTGCATCCAACTTTTTACCTTTTTTAGGACGTGCCTCAATCCAGTCAGTGCGACGGAAATCCACACTCAGGACCTGTTGTTTGCCTTTATCCATGACATGAGGAGACTGAAGGGCTTCCTGGGGCGTGGCATCAAGCACCATGTCGTCCTTGGGCAGCACAACCTGCGCATCCTCCGAAGACGATTGCTTTTCAGGGCATTCGGCCATGAAATGCCCCAATTTACCACATGAAAAGCAGTGGCCCGCAAAGTTGCCCCATTTTAAGCGAAAATACAAAGGATGCATGCCCGAACAATTGAGGCAAAGCCACGCGGGCCTTTTCCTGGCCGTGTCCCATAGCATGCATAAACGGTTGCGGTTCATCGCCCTGAGGCTTGGGGGAACCAGCACTGTTCCCACAACTGCCATCGCATCCTTCAACATGGGCCAATAGACCGCCGGACAGTTTTCCACCTCCACCCACACCGGGCATTCGCATTGAAGCAGACGCTGGAAGTCGGCCATGGGGCGCTATGGCACAACATGGACCAAGCGGCGATCAAAGAATAGCGGCAACTTGGACAGGAGCTCAGCGCGATGCGTTTCCGATTTCAGCAGGACCTCATAAAACCCGCGAGGTCCAAGGAAGATCTCCTCAACAGACTCCCCTTGCAATAGATGGTGCAACCACTGGCGAATATGCGAAAGCACTGGGATCCTGCCAGTGAAGAAAAGTATAATTGCACGGTCATAGAACACCGAGAAGGATCGCAAGACTGATTTGGTGTCCACCGTGGCTTCCAGCACATCATCCGTTCCTGCAACAGAAAAAGATTCGGTATTATGCTGGACATAATCGCCGAGGAGAGTATTGGCAAAGTCCAGCAAATGCTCCCAGTCAATTTCCTGCGAATCCACGGGATTAGAGGCCACTTGCGCATAGGAGCGTTCCGGAGGACTCATTGGCTCATCAGGCGTATGCTTGGAGCGTTTGCCGGTAGGCGGCTGTTCAGAACTCGGCGGCAACTCCTCCGTGCATGGCACCATATCTTCCGGCTCCTCTGCATCGGAATCAGGGCCAAGGGCTGCCACCGTCCGGTCAAGAAAATCCAAATCCAGGCCAGCCATACTGCTGTCTTCACACGCGTCCTGGCAGAGGGCGAGCTAGGTCGAGCTAGGTTAGGTGAGGTCGATCCTGCGCAGGGACGGATTGCTGGTCCCCAGCTTCGCGCAGGATCCAATCAAGCCTGCGCTGCCCTGGAGGAAGGGGCCAGGCGGCGTGCAGGGCAGGATGGCGAAGAAATCACAGGGCAGGGCGAAGTAGTACGCAGGCGGGTCAAAGACGAAAGGCGCGCAGGGGGGCGACGAAGGGGCGCAGGGGGTAGCGGCACAGGCGAGAGGGCAGGGCGGCGCGCAGTGCGGCGCCAAGCCCGCAGGTCAGAGGGGCGGCGGCAGGAGGGCCAGACGGGCGCACGCGGGCCAGACGGGCGCAGGAGGGCCAGACGGACTCGCAAGCGCAGGGCCAGACGGACTCACAGGGCCCAGGAGGAAGCGGAGGGCGGAACGGGACAGGTCAGACGACCTTCTGCAGGTCGACAGACACAGGCGGCTCTCTCTCTCTCTCTCTCTCTCTCTCTCTTTTTTTTTTTCGTAAAAGGTAATTGTATTAATTACGAAAAAAGGTACAAGATAACTTGATTACAAGATACATGACGCCAATCCAGGCCATCATGTAAAGAGGGGCTAAGTGCTACATGTTACAAAGTTATAGCAAGGGGGCAGATGAAATTGCCATAAGCCAGGGACGGAAGTCCTCCCTAGAGAGCAAATCAGAATGCCGGAGAAGATCTAACTGCCAATACAAAAGGCCCTTAAGCCTCGCAATATGTCGCTGAACATTATAGGCGGAGTCAAAAAGAAAAGCATTCCTAATTGTCCAGTTATGCCAACAGCCCCAATATCGAAGAAAATGATACATGAGTTTCATATGTGGCTGTGCAGGAGTGGGGTATTTCGGCTGCCCGAAAACCCAATCAAAGGGGCGCAGCGTGAATCCAACCGCTCCTAGCCAAATAGCCGACAAAAAGAACCAGATTTTTTTTGCGACAGGGCAAGAAATAAATCTGTGGCGGGCTGATTCCACCGCAGTGGTGCAAAAGAAACAGTTGCCATTGGAAATTCGTCGCTTGGAAAGAGCCGACGCAAGCGGAAGACCACCAATCATCACTCTCCAAAGAAATACTTTACATTTGAAGGGGGTCTTGTTCAACCAGCCCTCCATCACAGTTGCCCTCCACCAGGACCGAGATTTTCGTAGGCCCCATAAAGCATTGGCTTTGGTAAGTAACCATTGTTGATCTTTGATCAGAATATGATAAACTTGATTAGCAGAAGCTTTGCTTAAAGGCAGCCGGCCTTGTAGGTCCCAATCCTGCCAGGGATGATCTGAAGCAAGGGCAGGAAAGGGTTGTCTGCTCTGGAGCATCCGCAAAAGCTGTTCCCATAAAGGCCTATATCCCCGCGGAATCCTGTAAAGCCTCCTGGCTGTACGAAATGATATAAGCACATTGCGACTAGCCAGGGTGGCATCCGCGACCGAAGACAAGCCCAAACGAGCCATCCGGTTGAATTGTGGTCTAAGCTCATTTTTGCCTTCCCATGCAAGTAAACGCGAGACTGCCAATAATTCCAATTGAAAAGAATTCGTAGTCAAGCGATCCTCCGCTGGATGCCACTGAGCCTTTAGAAGGACCCGTTTCCAGGAAAATACCAAAAGATTGAGCAGCGACGAAGAGGAACTGGAGAACCTCGAATCAGCATTAAGAACATGCCACCAAGAAGTCCGGATTTGGGTATTGCCATGTAGAAGCCCATGGCTCTCAAGGAAATAACGGGCTATATCGACCCATGGATGATGATCCGAGCACATGGCGCGGAAGAGAGACCAACGGAGTGCCTGCATGTGAGTTTGGGCATCTAAAATAGCTCCGCCACCCATGCGTTTAGGGGTGCAGGCATGCTACCACGAAATCCAGGAGATACCTGCATGCAATGAGTCCTTCTTCCATAGCATGAAGCGAATAGACTGAGTAAGAGCATTGAGAGTGGTAGTAGTCCAGGGCAACAATGGCAAAAAATATGTCAGCATTGGCAACATAATTGTCTGGGCCACTTTGAGACGAATATGGAAGGGCCAGGCTTGAGATTTCCAATACATAAACTTGGCCACCATTTTCTGAGAAATCCACTGCAGAAGCTGCTTTGGTGGAACGTCGACACCCAAAGGATACCCAAGGTGCCTGACAATGGAGCCACGAGGAACAACCAGACCCTGCCAGTCCAAGGACTGCAAATCCGACTCCGTGCAGCTGAGAATGGCTGATTTGAGCGCATTGATGCGAAGGCCGGAGGCTTGCCCAAAGATGCCCCAAACATCCAATGCGCGCTTGAGGTTGTCCTTGTCCGCCCGCAAAATCATAAAAGTATCATCCGCCAGGGATTGGCTAATGAAGTGCTGTCCTGAAGGAAGCGACAGACCGGCCAACTGAGAAGAGGCTACCATATGGGATAACATGGAAAGAACTGGATGTGTCGCGAGGGCAAAGAATAGCGGGCTCAAAGGGCATCCTTGTCTGACAGAGCGGGCAAGTACAAATGGCTCAGTAACACCTCCGTTTAGCATGACTCGCGAAGATGCCGCAGCGCTAACGGTGTAGATTAGACGAGACATCCGGGGACCAAAGCCCATAGCCGACATAAGTTCAGCGACGAAAGACCAATCCAGATAGTCGAAAGCCTTTTCCAGGTCCAATTGAATCAGTACTACCTCCTGGTTAGAATGCCTTGCATAATCAATAGCTAGTTGAGCATTCAATACATTGTGCAGAATATTTCGGCCCTTAATGAAACCATACTGTAGAGGATGCAGAATGGCCGGGAGATGCTTATGAAGCCGATTCGCCATTATTTTGGAAAAGATTTTGTACATTGAACCCATCAAAGAAATGGGGCGCCACTGTGTCAACGTAGATGGCGAAGGAACTTTTGGAAGCAGTTTAATAAGGCCTTCTTTCCATGAGGAAGGCATGATCCCGGTTTGCCACACCTGCTGAAACAAGGCCTGCAATGGTTTCGCCAGTTGGGTAGCAAAAGCTTCGAAGAACTCATTGGTGAGACCATCCCAACCCGGGCTTTTATCCTTGGGCAAATGTAACAAGACGTCCATAACCTCTGCCTCACAAATATCGGACTCCATAATAGCTTGCATGTCCTGCGGTAGCTGATTGCGGACCAGGTCATAAAAATCCGAACGGGCCTGAGTGATTTGATCTGAAGGTGGAGAAGTGGTGCCGAGAAGGTCACGGAAATAATTCCTGCACATCTGCACAATAGTCTGCGGATCCATGATAAGGTGACCTTCTGCATCCTCAAGTCTGGTCATATTCTCCCTAGCAGGAGAGGCGTGAAGAGCTCGAAAGAACTTATGGGTTTGACATGCATTATCTTGCAACGTCTCTGTCAGATGTTGCAGTTTGGCCTGCTGATATGATTTCAATTGGAATTCTTTAATAAGATCCGCCACTCGCATGGCCAGTGCGAGCAGAAAGGCATCATCCGGAGTGTCCACCAGCAGAGAACGAACCAAAGCCAGCATGTCCTCAGCTGCCTTGCGACGCTGCCGACAAAGAGAGGCATGGTGGATCCCATACTGCCGAGCAACCCGCTGCACATTAGAGAGCAATCGTTCAAATGACGCAGTGCCTTGAGAAGAGAAGTCGAAGAGAAATCTGTCGATCAATTGCTGCATATAGCCCTGAAAGATGGCATGCTTCAGGTAAGACGAATTGAAACGCAAAGGGAGTCTCTCTAGAAATTGCTTGAACGGGGCAATGGGTTGTGCAAGCAGCTCAAGCTGCAGAGGGAAATGGTCGGACAGGGCATATTGCTGCAATACTTTTATTTCGAGCAGCTCAGGAAGAAAATCATCATTCTGCATGATATATATACGATCCAATCTCGACCATGTTGTTGCATACTGGGCAGAATGGAAAGTAAACCCTGTAGAGGACGGGTGTAGCCAGGACCAGAGATCTTGCTTGAGGACGTCAAGAGCCAACGCCTACCACATACGACTTTCCGGCGTATCCATCACCGAATGCTCCGATGTGGACTGGGAGGAATCCACACACATATTGAAATCCCCCATGAAGAAGCCCCGTCTGCCAAGTGCCAAGGAGGCCTGCAAAGTTTGCCAAAGCGCCCGACGAGATAAGGAATCATTCGGAGCATAGAGGCCAAGTAGCCATAAAATTTCCCCTTCGAATATAATTTCAATCACCAAAAAACGGCCATGAACATCATTTTTAATCAGAACAGGCTGATATTTGTCATGGACAATCATGAGCACACCCGAATAATGCATGGCCTGTGACCCAGCATAAAACAGTCTAAAGCCCTGGCAATCTACCACTTTTCCGGCTTCATCGTGACTCTTGTGCTCAACAGCGCACAGGACATCCCACTGATTTTCATGCAACACAGTCCACATAGCATGTTGCTTGTGACGAGAACAAATTCCACGCACATTCCACGTGGCGATTTTCATGTATACTCCAAGCAAAATCAGGTGCGAGGCACTGCTTGCCTCGATTTGACTTTGTCAGCGAGAATGTCCAGGACTCCCTCGTCCAAGAAATCTGCCAACACTGCAAAAGAGTTCTGCGGACCAGATTTGGAAGTAGACGGCATATCTGCTGGCTTTGGGATGGACCGGGGATAACGACGGTCCCACGGGGTAATGACATTACCTCTGGTATCAAATGCCAGCTTAGCAGAGGGACCCTTAGAACGATCCGAAGACATTTTCCTGGCGGACTGATAACGGGGGCCAGAGGAAACCATAGCAGGAGCCCAGCGCTCAGAAGACTGCATTTCCTTCCTTCGCATGTATGTACGCATGGAATCTTGTGATGTAGTAGGCACATTGTTCTGCATGGCCGCAACAACCCTGTTGCCTTTTTTTGCACCTACTTCCACCCAATTAGTGGCGCTAGAATCCAGACCCGCAACCTGTTGTTTACCTTTGGCCAAAGCTTGCGGCTGATGGGTAGCATCCAGCGATGGAGCATCACACACCATCTCCTCCATGGGCGGCACAGCATGGTCATTATGGGAATTGTGTTGCTGTTCCGGGCACTCGGCCATAAAGTGCCCCAATTGTCCACAGGAGAAGCAATGCCCTGCAAAATTGCCCCATTTCAAACGAAAGTGTAATGGGTGCATGCCAGGGCAATTGAGGCGTAACCAGGCAGGCCTTTTTCTTGCAGTGTCCCATAGCATACACAAGCGGTTGCGATTCACAGCCCGGAGACTAGGAGGGACCAGAACAGTGCCCACAACGGCCATAGCATCCTTCAATAGCGGCCAATAAACAGCCGGACAGTTTTCCACCTCGACCCAGACCGGGCATTCACGTTGCAGCAGACGCTGAAAATCTGCCATTGGACGCCATGGAACCACATGAACCAACCGGCGTTCAAAAAACAAAGGCACTTTAGACAGGAGAGCAGCACGGTGCGTCTCTGATTTCAACAGGACCTCAAAAAAACCCCGGGAGCCAATAAAAATCTCTTCAACACAGTCCCCTTGTAGCAGATGTTGCAACCACTGGCGAATACGGGAAAGCAACGGGATTCGACCAGTGAAGAAAAGTATCACAGCGCGATCATGAAATACCGAAAAGGAGCGTAGGACAGTTTTTGGGTCCACGGTGGCATCCAGCACATCGTCAGGTGCAGAGTCGGAAAAAGCTTCCTGATTATGTTGCACATAATCGCCAAGCAAAGTGTTTGCAAATTCCAGCAAGTGTTCCCAGTCCACTTCCTGAGAGTCCACCGAATCCGAAGCAACCTGGGCATAGGACCGATCCTGAGAAATGCCTATCTCTTCCGAAGCATGCTTGGTACGTTTCCCCGCAGGCTGGATGTCAGGACCAGGGGGCATCTCTTCGTTGCATGGAACCATATCCTCAGGTTCCTCCGCATCAGAATCCGGGCCCAGTGCTGCCACTGTTTGATCTATGAAGTCCAGATCCAAACCAGCCATCGTAGATGATGATTTGCTCTCGAATGAGGACTGACCCTCTGTTTTGCCGTCTCTCTCGCTTTCCCTTTTTTCTGTACAGAGGCGCTGTCCAGGGGTGTACTCAGCAAGGAGAGCTAATGAAAACCGAGGTTTACCTGTCTCCGTGCAGGGGCAGACAAGCGAAACACAGGCCGGGCGGTCTCCACAGCAGGACGGGACAGGCTGGGATGCCGGGTAGGGGTCCGTCAGCAGCGTCCGGGAACAGGGCGTCAGGAGGATGCTATCCTGAATAGGGCATCAGCGAGAGGGCAGCTGGGCGTTGACAGGGCGGCCGGAACAGAAGACGCTGGCGGCTCCAGGGGCAGGGCGACTGCTCCCGACGGCTCCAGGAGCAGGACGGCCTAAAGACAGCACCAGGGATGCCGCCAGCAGCGCAGGGCGCAGGCGCGACTGGGCGAAAGAGGCAGAGATGCAGGCCGCGATGATGGTGACGACACGCGAACGCCTGGCGAACAGGGCCGACAACGAGCCTGAGGCAAACGCGGGGTGGCGACAGGTAGGGTTTTCAGGCGGCGGCGGCGCAGGAAAACGCGCCCGCAGGTCACGCCAGACCTAGCGATGGCAGGGCGGCACGGAGCGGGAGCAGCATCGCGTTCTCAGCAGCATACTCTTCTCTCTCTCTCTCTCTCTCTCTCTCTCTCTCTCTCTCTCTCTCTCTCTCTCTCTCTCTCTCTCTCTCTCTCTCTCTCTCTCTCTCTCTCTCTCTCGCGCGCGTTTCGTCTGCACGCTGGGCCAAACAGAACTTGCGCAGCCCTGAGGGAAGATCTCAGGTTGCTGCGCACAGGGCAAGGAAGCGTGCCCGCTGTACAGGGCAAGTCGCCAGGGCCAGACCGCAATGTTCAGCCGTCGGTCGTCAGACCTCGATGTTCCGCCATCGCGTTCGTCGTTTCTCTCTCTCTCTCTCTCTCTCTCTCTCTCTCTCTCTCTCTCTCTCTCTCTCTCTCTCTCTCTCTCTCTCTCTCTCTCTCTCTCTCTCTCTCTCTCTCTCTCTCTCTCTCTCTCTAAAATCTCTCTCTCTCTCTCTCTCTCTCTCTCTCTCTTTCTCTCTCTCACACACACACACACACAGAGCTAGAAATTAGAAAGCTTCGACTTTGAGCATGAAACTTATATTCCAAGTTCTACCTGCTAAGCACCTAGGGTCTAAGCTCAATCCCCTGCTCCCCCTTCTCCCCTCTCCCTCTTGATGACATACCATTTCTATTTCGTCTCCTCAAAACTTGCCGTTTCTATTTCCCCATTTCCCTCAACTATGATTTAAAAGCAAGGCATTTCTTTTGATGGTTACTAGTAACTACTGCTTGGTGCCAGCTTTGTTTTTCTTGTGATGTTGCATTGTAGCTTGTGAAGGCCACTTATGATTGGGTCATTGATTGGTGCTGTGATATGAATGCATAGTTCTCTCATTCTTGTGCTATGTTTTGCGTTTCTCACATTGTTGGTTGTATTGCTGTTGCACCAGCTTACGTGGCAACATGATGTTGGGCAAGAAAAAGGTTCACTAACAAAGCAAGAGGTTTACCTTGTGGCACTAAGATAATTGAAAAATTCTAAAAATGATGATACTATGGCATGCTAAATATACAAGCAAGTACATGTTTGAAAAGCTCATATAATACCATAGGGAGAAAAGAGAAATAAGAACCACGTACTTTCCACTGATGCTGAAGTACTGCTAACTTTGCATGCATGAAATGGCCATGTTGGACATCACTTTCCACATCTATTTGGAGAAACTTTGTATGCTTGTTAGCCTAACAAAGACAAAAAAAAGATTTTGAACATAGATACTTTGTATGCTTATTAGCCTAACAAAGGGATAAAAGAGAATTTGAATAGTTTCCTCTAGTAAATCAAAAGCAATGTGTGTATACTATGTAAGTCATATTGGACACTGGAAATGGTTGCGTGGAAATTTCAGGTAATGAAATGAAGACCTTATGAAGATAATGAGATCGACAAATATCTCCAAAAAGTCCATATGATGCCTCAGCATGGTGCACCTTCTTTTCTTGTAGAGATAATTCACCAAGCTGCATAGCATGTAGTTAGAGGCATATGATAGTGTAGCTATTGAAAGTCTGGAGAAATTCATAAAATTATCCAAATACAGAATATAGACAAAGGTGGAAGCATAGTTGTGAAGTACAAAAGGTATGGCACGGTATTGTATGATAAAATATGGTGCTAAATGATACCTTAAGATTTTATAAGGTACGATAAAATATTAGTATGAAAAAAGAAAACCTTGATTTTTTAAAGACTAAACATGATAGAACACATGTTTAAAGTCACAATACCAATAACATTAGAGTATATAAGATGAATACATAAGGTTATAAGCCAAAATGTCTATGGCATAGGCTGGCAGCCACATACGCTATAACTCACATAGATGGAGTGGATACAAAAAAGAGAAGTGGAAGCCCGATAAAGAGAGAGGCCTACAATGAGGTATCACTATCATCATCCTCATCAATGCCGTTTGCATCAAAGTGCTCAACAAGAGACTATGAAAATGACTCCTCAGATGTAGCTGGTAAGACATTCACACTCATACTCACTAATGAGGTAGATAAGGGGATAGCATCTTAAGGAAAATGATTAGAGCTATGAGAGCCCTACCTAATATATGTCTACATGCCTCTTTGACCTCTCCCCATCGATGTAAAAGGGCACTAAATGATGACGCCTCTGAAAACAAGCTACCTGAACAATGAGACCTTGCCCATATGTTGAGATTGCAAGTGTCACAAGTGTTAGATGTCATTAGCTCTCTATAAAGTTCAACAAAGATCAACTTCTCCTCCTCTCAACCTCCTAATACATAGTTGGAAAAGTGTCACCCATCAACTTAAAGGTGTTGACATTCACCTACATATAAAGGTGAAATTTAAAGCATGAAGTTGAAAACAACAAATTGAATTTAAGTAGACACTCTTATGGTTTGGTATTTACCTATTTGGAACTA